>NW_018407509.1:1599801-1608295 GCF_002113885.1 Mizuhopecten yessoensis
CCCCCATCAAGTGCAGGAGGGAGGGAATGTGTTGCAGATCAATTTGCCATCCCTCACCCTCCCCACAACAGATAAATAACTTTCTTTTTTATATTTGCTGTAACATAAACAAATATATAATTGATTTCTTCAACAGTTTTCAACCTTGGTTTGATTTCTCGAACTTTGAAAATAGGAACACGAAATATCTATACAATGTCTAATTTTACAACTTTTACATCATTTATCGAATCTTCGAGTCGTCCTGGGGGAAAAACCAAGAAAGTTGTGATGAATTTTAATATGAAAACAGTTTTTTATTGGCGACTATTTACAAAAGCGTGTCCCAACGTATAAAATCCCAGTTGATTTTTTCCATCACAAACTTAAACTCGGAGAAACTAAATCAAATTGGATGTACTAGAGTTTGATTTCACTTCCATAAACGTCACGTTCCTTTTGTACAAAACCGATCTATCTTAAATCAAAAAGTGGGACATTGTTCAGGAAGAGCGTAAACTTAACATTTCAAATAACTGGAGACACATTTAAATGTTGATGTTTATGTAATTTATAGACTTGGACCCTCCTACCCTACTCCTAAACCCACTTCACCGGTGAAGTAGTGTCCGGGGTCAGCGAGAGGTCAAACCTTATATATTGATAACCCGCTGAGTACATGATATTCGGGACACTTGACATTGTGCAGAACGACGTCAGCTCTTGTTTGTTTCCGCGAGCTGTGATGTATATACGAGCATTTTTATATGTTAGAACTGAAACGATAAGCTATGCAAGTATATAGCAACAGAACGTATATATCGTTAGATTTTTTGGGGGAAGGACACCCGTCTTCTTTCGCATGTTTACTTCCCACCAGTGTTATTTCTAATCATGCAACTATGTAGACTGCAGCAAACATAGTAAACCAAAATGTCTTCAGTAATGACTCCATTTATATGAACGCAAATGCGACAATCTTTGAAATCCAAGGGTTCCGCTGTCGACACACTTATTTGTGAGAGAAAAAAAGTTTTGCATCGAGATCGGAAACCATACATTTCGAAGATGAAGTATGGCAAGCTATGTTAGTTTTAATAGCAAAATAATAAAACACATTTTTAATAGAAATGATATTTCGTTTAATCGAAAAAGATATCTTATGAAAAGAGATGCATTTTATTTATTGCTCATTGTATTTATTGTATATCACAAATATCTTACAAATATACAGTGATATCGTGGAATGACGCCAATCTTACAAAAAATACTTCTCATCAGTCGGTACCTAGTTTATGCAGTTATGTGGACTAAAACAATCGGAGAGAGGGGGTTCTAATTTAATGAAATCACACTGAAAGGACGCCGGTCTATCGAAGAATAACTTACCAGATGGTACCCAGCTTTACAGCTATGTGGACTAAACCAATCAAAGGAAAGTATGCGTGCCATTAGAGCTAAACTTATACATATTTTTGCGTTTAAATCTCTATCGTAAGGCCATAACCAGAGCTTTTCTTTTCTCACCCAAATCTCCAATCTGTCGACTTAAATAATACCAATAAAAGACGGAAAAGTAATCCCCCTCCTGTCATAATATACCGCCTGTTAAAAAGATACGAACAAAGCGATTCATAATCTTGAAAGTGTCATTCACATTGAACTTTTCTCAAACGAAATTTTGGTGACCATCATTTTCTCAGCTTTAATTGTGTAATAAAATGCACAGACATGTTTTAATTCGGCTCATATTAATAAATGCGTTTCGTTATTTGAAATTTGAGGAATTAAAACGTTGTTACTATTTCCTTTTCAATACGAAAGTAAATATTATTATTTTCCATTATTTTGCTTAATAACCAGTTTTTGATTTCGTTTTTCTTGGTCAAGATAACAAGTATTTGTCGCACATAATGGAGAGTTGCCCGTTATTATTGATATAAGCTATATAAGTAATAAACGGAGTATATATATATTGTGTAAATTATCGATCAGGGCGAGAGAGTGGGGTGGTTGGGAGTGTACCAGGAGTACTTGATTAAATAATTGCTTTAATGTTTAATTCAAATTTTATTGAGATAAAGCCTAACTTTGATATATATATCCCCATTATCTACCCAGCCACTTACAGTAACCAACATTCTCTCTGTGTGATCCACCCCTTTGTCAGACCTTATTGTTGTAAATTGATTCTGGAACTAGTTTACTTATTTATGGTACAGTTTGATCCCTTCACTTAAAATCCAGTAAAATCCATTCCCATTACCAGTGTCGGATACAAACTCGAAGTGCTGAATTCTGATACGGTTGTATTTTAGTTTAGATAACTTATTTGAATATCGGCCATTGTTGGTATATCTGTATATATATGTTGTACATGTGGCGAACGGGGTAGGCCTAACACATTAACACTTACAGAGCGATATGACGCTACGCGCCGACCGACAACCGTACAATATTGATCTCCAAACTGATTAAGTTTTGCCGATCATTGCTTGCTATTGTCTTTAAGCGAGGTACGGGCTACAAAACATTGATACTCAATTAGACTTATCGGCGAAAGCTTTGTGTGCCGAACTTGACGGGTATGCGCCCCATTCATAAAACGCCGCTCAACGGAACAGCGAGGATGGATGAATATCTAAATGTGATAGGCTTAACACTTGGTGTATTTCGGTGAACACGTGTATATTTTTAAAGTTTATGATTTACGTATTCATATACCTGTATACCCGCTTACCTGTACATACCTTAAGTATATTTGGATCGCTTCAGTGATAGCTATACCGAGGAACGGACCGTACTTTTAAAAATTGCTGCCTTACAATGAATCCTATGTTTTCTTTGGATAAGCCTGTTTCGGAATGGTTGCGTTGTATGACAACGTTGTTTCCCAGCGGATAAACCGCACAGTTGATTATCAATTGATATACGATTTAAATTTCCCGGAGGCAAATCATCTGAAACCGATAGCAACTCCGTGTGCAATGCTCGGATACAGCAATGTACGAAGGACATGAGAAATATCGGAGATAAACCGACTGGAGACCTGAAGCGCACGTGAAGTCCTTCCAACACGTCACGTGTCACAGGAGGCGTGTGTTTCCGATGCTGTTTGCGATTTGCTGACATTTTATATGAGCCTTCCATTGGCTGAACGTTTTTTCCGGTTCGTTGTGAAAACTGATACGAAACTTTCATACTTCCCAGAATTCAAGATTTGTTAAAAAAATCACTCAAGAAGCCCTAAACACTTAATGGGTACGTACACTGTCAAAGCTGCTTTCAACCGTTAGGGATCGCTGGTCTAATTTGATCGTGTAATACTGTCCCCGTTGGAAAGTTTATACAGGACATAATTGTGTCTTCTCGTCAACGCCAGAGGATTGGAATTGCATGCTTTTGGTTTTGCATTTTGATAATTCGACTACTGCTTAATTAACTTAAGCTTTTGTTTTTGAAACTTATTTCCATTTGGAAATGATTGTGATACCAAGCTAGTCTTATTTTTTACCAAAATGTCAGGAAATAACTACGATTTCGTTGGAATATCCTCATCGCAATTGCCGTATGTTCACGGCAGTTTCCCCGCTGCGGCCGGTGGGCCAAAATACTACACGATGCGCAGTGTTTACCGAGGGCGGGACGCTGACCGGAAGCGGGACTTAAGCTTCCGGCAAAACCAGACAGTCGGACTGAAGACAGACAATAAGGTCATAGCCGACCTCAAATTGTCTACTTTAGAATTAGAACTAAATAATCTCCAAAAACGCAAATCTAAGAAAGACACGTTAAAACCGATAGTGAATCCTTCTGGAAATATTAACAAACAAAAGGCCTATTTGAAACTCAAGGGGATTTACGTGAATCAACTATATTCTGTCAACCGTGCCAGGAAGTCTCAAGATGAAACCGGCAATACGAAACCTATCAAAACGGAAGATGGACCAAAATGGTCAAAATCACGGAAGTTGTCGATTTCAAGTCGTAAATCAAATGCAACGTTACCTATCGTCAATTTCAAACTGCCATCCATAAATACGTCATCGGAAAGGTTTTCGGAAACGCAAGGATCTTACTCAGTAAGATCGGAAGGCTCGAACTCGGAATATCGAAGCCGTCTACGGGAAATGGACCGAGAAGCGTCTCCAATTCCTGGAATCAGCAAACCTAAACGATCCCATCGTGGCCGGAAGTTGGGAAACGTTGTATCCTCTCAGAGATTGCAGCAACTTTTGGACGGTGACGACAGTTTAGACCCTGGGGCATTCTTCTTCTTTTGATAGTGTTAATGGTGTAAAAATTCACAATACCTGGGCAAATGACGTCATTCATCATTCGTTCTTCCGTTTTTCCATGATTGTGTGGATTTAAAAAGTTATTATTTTATGGGAATCAAATCATCGTCAGTGTCTGTTACCAAAGATAGTTAACAGATGGACGTCTTTCTGATCATTATTTGAAAACGCAATCGGACCGATGTCCCTAGTCCCAATTTGCCGTCTTTGATTTATCCAATCAAAATGAGATATCTCGTCATTTCAGTTTTCTGAATACATTTCTGATTGTGCCATCCTCCATTTGTGACTTAAATGATGACACAGACCCGACTGCCACGTTCGATTTTGCTTCGATAGGCTTTATGAGTTTTTTGAATATTTCGTATAACTGTACTTTCATTTTTGAATGATTTATATTTCGTTTTCCGTTAATGTTACCGCGTTGCCAGATATACTCTGGTTTTCCTTAACAACCTAGTGCAATCAAAACCTGAGCTAAAACTGAACTAAATAAGTTTGATTTTTGTGTGTGTGTGAGTTTCATCTAACGTGTAAGAAACGTGTTAATGATGCATGTTACCTTACAGTGACATAAGGATGTATGCTACCTTATTCTGATACGAATCTCCTTTACGAAAGAGTTCTACTCGTGGAAAACCGTTCAAAAATAAATTATGATTGCAGTGACCCTTTTCTCCATGTTTTACTGACAGAAACAGGCTGCTTGTCAAAACAGTGTTTTATATCCCTAAAATGAAGACAAAGGTGGAAAATCAACCCGTTTTTAAAAGTGAAATTAATACTTTATATTCACCAATTTTACAGGGACAGGCTGCTGTAAAATTGTCTCAAGGCAGACAAAAACATTGGAGATATGTGACGTTATATCGTTGAACCCTGATGAACACCGTCCTTTATTGTGTTTTCATTCTAGACTTATTGATTTTCACGTTGTTGTTCATTTTGGATACGGGGAAATGCCATTGTGAAATAAAATGATCTACATGCGTTTTGAAAATTAGCGTTGCCAATTGTGTATCTCTCTGGAGTATATAAAACGAATATAAGTATGTTTGTTTATGTCGCGGACCAAGCCTGCGAGGGTAGGGAGCTTTATTGCTTCGTGGTTTATTTGACGTAACTGTCCCCACCGTACAAATTTACAACTTTGCATCCAATATCACAACCGTACACAGTCGTAAGTTACGGAGTGTCCAAACCGTACTAATATAAATCCATGTCACCTCTTTAAAACACATATTTCTGCTTATTTATAGGACATTTTGCAACCAGTATTGATTAGCGTAATCGTTAAAGGCTTCTTAACCTATATCATAGGTCGATAAGCACTCAGAATTAATTTATGAACCTGTTTTTTGAGTAAATTCAAACTCGTCGTCGACTGAACGTCCCGATTGCCGGCTCCCGTCACCTTGCAAACACTGTACTGTAATAAAGACGCTTTTCTGGAGTGGAATTTTAGCATTTTATAACACTCTGGTCTATTATCTTTTCCTTTAGTACATTCGCTGATCGCTAAAAGGGTTTTCAAGTAGAAGAAAAACTAACATGTTCTGAGAAGTCACCTTCTATTTGTTTTGGCAGCCGACATCTTTTAAACAGTCCCAACTTTTTCAGCATACAGGCAACTCGTTTTTATTTATTTTGGAGGTAGGGATCGGAGGAGGGGGGTTACATTGCCCCAAAATTCTCATACTCATCCTCATTCTGTTTATTTTTCTCCTGGGATAAGAAGTCACTCCATTTAACAAATTAAACATACACAAGTTTGTATGTATACCAATTAAGATTGTTTTGCTATTAAATTATTTTTCCTGGATCATTTCAGATGTTTTGCACTTTTACGTAATGAACATTTTTTTCACCGTTGAAACGTATCTCCTGTAAGCCTATGGAACTGTGTGTTAAATCGACTGACTTTTAAATTAGTTTTTATTTTTAATTACACAGACCAAATTATCCTTTTATTAGAACTACAGTATTAAAACATCATAAAACAGAAAATCTTTAATTTGCAGTAAGTGTAAATATTTATATGAGGAGAAATTTCTGAAGCGTGAAATGATCAAAATCATCAAAAAAAACCCAGAAATGTAAATAATTATTTTATTAAATGAAATATGTATTCAAGGTATTTCTTCAAAGTGAAAATGGCTCAAAGAACTGTCGACACATTGAAATGCATTAGTCGAGACCGGTTTAGAAATTATTTTGGAATTGAATTTACCGAAATCCGCTCAGTCAAAAGTGTGATTATAATATCATTCGCGGTCACTGGTCCGGGTATTTTTATCATTTCGAAGTGTTATTATATATGAATATTTTGATGAATTACGTTCTGCAAAAAGTCTGCATTTTACAACTTTATGATTTTTTTTTTAAATACCGACCAATTAAACAAATTTTAAAGCTATTACAAAGGTTAAATGCTTCAGTTCACTGTGTACCAAATCATTCTAAAGATTTGACCATGAAATCAAAACTACACCATAAACATGATCAATTGAAATTGATTATTACTGACAGGTAATCAATTTCATTATGTCCATTTCAACTGTACATGTACACGACATATTTGTCAGGAAATTAAAAAGACTTACTCATTATTTTGTTTGACAGATGAACAGCAACATGTTTTTAATGAAATCGAGTCGGATGTATTTTAGATATAAATATAATTTGATTTTTCATAGGTGATCGTACACATTTTGTGTAAAACTATTTCAAATACTATACAGCCAGAGCGCGTAATTCACAAAAAATTGTATAATGCATTAAAATAATCTCGAGTGCAACTTTACAGCGAACAGGCAATACCATTTGAAATTGATATCAGCATGTTTTTGGACCCTTGATCTAAATGCAGGGCGGATTCATGGGCGGACCTTGTGCAGTCATCTAAGAACATTTTTAAAATCAAATATTTAATTTTCTAGTTTCGTACGTATTGCACTGTCTACCTAAGGAAGATTAAAAGTCTAGCTACCTGGCTAAGCTTTCTGACACATGACAGTCAATGAACCAGACGATGTATAAACACACCATTAAACATTTCGGGTGAGGGTCCCAACTAGTCTTTGCATATATTTTTCTTTTGCGTGTGAACATTTTATCATTTCAGTTTTAATATAATGTATAGGCAACGACAATTTAAATGTCAATATATTGAAAATAACATTACACTCATGTTTGTGTTATACAATGATAAAAAGGTCATTACTAAATGCAACTTTCTTAACATTTATTTGGGTTTGAATAATCATTTATGGGTCTACAATACATATATGTATGATATGGGTAATTAAGTCATAAGTATTCATAGTGATACTTAAAATGCATGTTTACATCACTAAGGTGGTGAAGAAATAAAACCCTATAGCCACTGTAGGTCCTTTCATTTCGAAACCAGACTGTTCGCGCATAACAAAACATATCTATGGAATACAGTGAATACTTATTTTGTAAAATTTAGTCAATAAAGCATGGTTAAGAGTACAGCGGAACTCCTTTATTACGGAGACACGTGTTTATATACGAAGTACAGCGAACCCTCTTTAGTCCGGAGACGTTTGTTTATAAACGAAGTACGATGAACCCTCTTTAGTCCGGAGACGTTTGTTTATATACGAAGTACGGTGATCCCTCTTTAGTCCGGAGACGTTTGTTTATATACGAAGTACGGTGCACCCACTTTAGTCCGCAGACGTTTGTCTATAAACGAAGTACGATGAACCCTCGTAGTGCGGAGACGTTTGTTTATATACGAAGTACGATGAACCCTCGTAGTGCGGAGACGTTTGTTTATATACGAAGTACGGTGAACCCTCTTTAGTCCGGAGACGTTTGTTTATAAACGAAGTACGGTGAAACCTCTTTGTCTGGAAACGTTTGTTTATATACGAAGTACAGTGCACCCTCTTTAGACCGGAAACATTTATTTATATACGAAGTACAGTGAACTCTCTTTAGACCGGAAACATTTGTTAATATACGAAGTACGATGAACCCTCGTAGTCTGGAAACATTTGTTTAAATACGAAGTACGGTGAACCCTCTTTAGTCCGGAGACGTTTGTTTATAAACGAAGTACGATGAACCCTCGTAGTCCGGAGACGTTTGTTTATATACGAAGTACGGTGAACCCACTTTAGTCCGCAGACGTTTGTTTATAAACGAAGTACGATGAACCCTCTTTAGTCCGGAGACGGTTTTTT
>NW_018407509.1:1609153-1615004 GCF_002113885.1 Mizuhopecten yessoensis
TGAACCCTCTTTAGTCCGGAGACGTTTGTTTATATACGAAGTACGGTGAACCCTCTTTAGTCCGGAGACGTTTGTTTATATACGAAGTACAGTGAACCCTCTTTAGACCGGAAACATTTATTTATATACGAAGTACAGTGAACTCTCTTAAGACCGGAAACATTTGTTAATATACGAAGTACGATGAACCCTCGTAGTCTGGAAACATTTGTTTAAATACGAAGTACGTTGAACCCTCTTTAGTCCGGAGACGTTTGTTTATAAACGAAGTACGATGAACTCTCGTAGTCCGGAGACGTTTGTTTATATACGAAGTACGGTGAACCCACTTTAGTCCGCAGACGTTTGTTTATAAACGAAGTACGATGAACCCTCTTTAGTCCGGAGACGTTGTTTTTTTTATATATACGAAGTACAGTGATCCCTTTTTAGTCCGGAGACGTTTGTTTATATACGAAGTACGATGAACCCTCTTTAGTCCGGAGACGTTTGTTTATATACGTAGTACGGTGAACCCTCTTTAGTCCGGAGACGTTTGTTTATATACGAAGTACGGTGAAACCTCTTTGTCTGGAGACATTTGTTTATAGTACGGTAAACCCTTTATATAACGAAAAGATAGACTTGAAGTACAGTGGAATTTCGTTTATCCGGACATATTTGATGTGTATACAATTGCAACGTCCATGCAATAAGTTAAGTATTTTTGTTTCACGTGAAACTTTAGTCCGGACACTTTTGTTAATGCTAAAGTGGAACCTGTTTAATCCGGACAGATTTTTATGATAGTTCAGATGAAGCTGATAAGAAAAAGTGGGTAATCCATAGTCTGGACGTGCTTGTTTTTATTACAATGGACTTTCTTTTTTCCGACGCTTTGTGTTTACATTTGAATCTCTTTAGTCCGGACGCCTTTGCTTATCATACAATGAATTCCGGGCAAAATTGTTTAGAGAACAATAGACTCTCCTCAGTCCGTACAGTGGAATATCTTAAGTCCGAACACATTCGTTTTTAGATCAGTGTAACCTCTTCAGACTGGACACCTTTGTTTAGAGTATTTGTTAATCCAGGACAGTCAAACTACAATAAATGTATGTGTCCGGATTAGGGTTGTTTGACTGTACTATAAACAAAGTACATTTGTCCATACAAATGTATCGGTGGAACCTCTTTAGTTCGGACCCTTTGATTTATGGTACAATGGAACCTCTTGGCAATAGTCGTGGTTTATGACACAATGAAATACCATTATTTTATCCGGACATTTTCGATTTTCGTACAGTGGTATCTGCTTAGTTTGGACTTTTAGTCTGTTGTAAAGCGAACCTCTTTAATCCGGATTTATTTGTTTATGATATAACGGATACTCTTTAGACCGGACACCCTTCTTTACAGTTTAGCAAACCCCTTAGTCCGGACATATACATGTAAGTTAGCAGTTTATAATACAGTTGATTTTTTTTTCAGACATCATGGTTTAAAATATAAAGGAAACTCTTTACTCCGTACATCTTACGTACAGTTAAATCTTTGTAGTTTGAACACCTTGCTGAATGTAATCTCGTTAGTCTGGACTTCGTTTAGAAAACAGCGTCACTTTAAAGTCCAAAATCGTAGCTTCATCGCACAATGGACAGCTTTCATAGTCCGAATCCATCTGTAAATATGAAAAAAAAATCGGGGGGGGGGCTCCATAGTGTGGACACTTCTGTTTACAGTAAATTAGACCCTCACTATTCTGGACTCGTTGGTAAACCTCGATTTTCCTGATTTTTAGTGTGGATTCAATTTTGATTCCACAGCTAATTATACAGTAGGGCCTCTCCTTAGTCCGAACAGCTGTTTATATAACGGTGGAACCGCTTTAGTCCGCAGACTTTTACTTATAGAAGAGCGGAACCTCTTAGTCCGTACACATATATACCGATTCTTGGTGAACCTCTCTTATACGGAAACTTTGATTATTGTACCATAGAACTTCGCTTTTCCAGATTCTTAGGTGAGCCTCTCTAGTCCGGACAGTTTTATATATATTATGGTGGCGCCTCGTAAGCTTCGACATTTTTCTTTAGTAGTTATAAATCACGATCGTCTATAGTTTATATGCCGATTTATTTTTCTACCATGGCGATTTTAAACCTATATACTGTAGAGCCTCCGAAGTTGAAGTGTGATAAATCTCTACATTTATAACTGTTTGTTCGAGTAAAAGTGTAAACCTTTATCAACACACGTAAACCTTTTATCCCAGGCACAATATACAGCTAGCATGTACCCGAAATATTTGTTTGGGTGTTAATATTAAAATGCACACAATGGCGGACACTACACATTCCACGGGAGGGGTATATATATATATATATATATATATATACATGTTGTTTTCAATGGTGCTTTCGTGATAGGTACCACTAAGCGTGGGTTAAATTTCGATGCCACAGTTTGTTTAACAGAAATACTGACAGGACTTTGTAGGAGTTGAAAGCTATCAACATCACACACAAAAGCTAATGAAAGTTAAATAAATATTTACAAATGATTTTTTTAAATCCCGTATCAGGTAAATGTTGGCAGAATTGAAATTCGAAGCTGATTATGTCGGTTTATATATCGGCGCTGTTGTCTTGTCGTAAAATGACACCCAGGTTTATTTAAATGATCTTTTACATTTAAGGGTGTATGCTGATGTCTTACTTGTGACATGCGTTCCCTTTTCAGAAGAGTTCTAGATTTAACAACATGTACAAATAGAAATATATATATATAAAAGCTCTGAGCGTGCTTTCCCTTTCCTTTTGAAACTTGTATGTATGTTATAACTGTATTGGGTGATTGATTAAACATTATTTAAACTAACGTAATGAATATCTTGTGTGGGTGGAAATTTGGACTCGGTTCATATTATGACATTTCGCTCTTGAAAGAAATACATCATTATATAGAACCACAGGGACATGAGAATTAGTTACCAGCAGCTGTGATCGGACCTAAACTGATACGTAACGAGTAACTTTAGACATGTTCGGGGTTGAAGTCAACTTCCGGTGAAAATCCCCTTCCCCCAATGTCCAACGTGACCTAAACATTGAACCAGTTTTATTTTACTCTCTACACTCCAGGATGGGTCCAAATACAGCAGCTGTGACAGATTAGCATGTCCCTGTGTATGAAATCTAGAACACATACTTTTATTTTGTTCATGGTAATTTTGGATTTTAACACACTGCATTCGATAATGATAATTTGATAAGGGAGGCCACTCTTACAAAATAACAGAAAAAAGACGTAGTTTAAAGCATCTCCTTAATTTCTAAAGAAAAAGAATTGGAAATTAAGGAACTAATATTTTATTGCAAAATAGCAGATGTAATCAATTCATTTAAATAGAACACAGACTTAAAAGGACAAAATCGAGATATATTATTTCCGTTCATTTTAGACAGGTTTTCGATTTGTACAGGTTATCATGTAAACAAAGATAACTACGTATTTGGTTATTTAAGTATTTCGATTCCATGGAGAGACTCAACTCCCATTTAAGGGTTACATGTATTCACTGTATTAGGTTTTATATTAACCTACAATTTACACTAGAGTTATCTCCCTTCAAAAAATTCATGAGCATTATTTTGCTATACATTGTATTGGCATTGTTTCGTTGTATCTTTTAAATAGGTTATCTGTTACATTTAGTCTTTATTACCCTGCATTTCGTTTCCTCAGTGTCCAAAGGAAGGCAAAACCCTTGACTAGAAAATTCAATTGTAGTTTTATGTACATGCAGGTATCATCGCCTTAACTAACACAAACATATTCCTTACACATAATTTATGTAAGAGTTAACTCCCTTAGTGATTAAATATATTTACTGGTGGAAGTTGATATGGTCCAAATATGTCACATAATCAGGCAGCATATTATCTCCTTTTAGTACTTGTTAATCTGTCGTGTATTTATTGTCTGGTTTGTCAGTTGGTTTTTAGTGTTTACATTGTGTCAGAATGTGTGTGGGGGGATGATATGTAATTTAGGTTCGGGAGGTTGTGTTGTGTGAAGGTATGTGTGAGATGGGTGATGGTATCATAGTGGGTGTGGGCATGGTTGTGTAGTGGGTGTTAGTAATAGGGTGATGTGGGTATGTATGGTGTGTGATAATAATATGGTGGTTGTGTGTATGTGTGGTGTGTGAGGGTATGTATGGTGTGTGAGGGTATGTATGGTGGGTGAGGGTATGTATGATGGGTGATGGTATGTATGGTGGGTGAGGGTATGTATGGTGGGTGAGGGTATGTATGGTGGGTGAGGGTATGTGTGGTGTGTGAGGGTAATATGGTGGTTGTGGGTATGTGTGGTGTGTGAGGGTATGTATGGTGGCTGAGGGTATATATGGTGGTTGAATGGTATGTATGGTGTGTGAGGGTATGTATGGTGAGTGAGAGTATATGTGGTGGCTGAAAGGTATGTGTAGTGTGTGTTAGTAATAGGGTGATTGTGGGTATGTGTGGTGTGTGAGGGTATGTATGGTGTGTGGAAGGTGAGGGTATGTATGGTGTGTGAGGGTGTATGGGGTGTGTGAGGCTGCATGTGGTTGATGAGGGTATGTATGGTGTGTGAGGGTATGTATGGGGAGTGAGGGTAATATGGTGGTTGTGGGTATGTGTGGTGTGTGAGGGTATGTATGGTGGTGGGGGTATGTGTGGTGGTTGAAGGGTATGTGTGGTGGTTGATGAGGGTATGTATGGTGGGTGAGGGTGTGTATGGTGTGTGAGGGTGTGTATGGTGTGTGAGGGTGTGTATGGTGTGTGAGGGTGTGTATGGTGTGTGAGGGGATGTATGATGAGTGAGGGTATATATGGTGGTTGAAGGGTATGTGTAGTGTGTGTTAGTAATAGGGGGATTGTTGGTATGTGTGGTGTGTGAGGGTAATATGGTGGTTGTGGGTATGTGTGGTGTGTGAGGGTATGTATGGTGGGTTAGGGTATGTGTCTTGTGTGGGGGTATGTATGGTGGTTGAAGTGTATGTGTGGTGGGTGAGGTATGTATGGTGTGTGCGGCTGTATGTGGTTGATGAGGGTATGTATGGTGGGTGAGGGTGTGTATGGTGTGTGAAAGCATGTATGGGGGGTTAGGGTATGTGTCTTGTGGGGGGGGAGTATGGGGGTTCTGGGTATGTGTGGTGTGTGAGGTATGTATGGTGGTTGAAGTGTATGTGTGGTGGGTGAGGTATGTATGGTGTGTGCGGCTGTATGTGGTTGATGAGGGTATGTATGGTGGGTGAGGGTGTGTATGGTGTGTGAAAGCATGTATGGTGGGTTAGGGTATGTGTCTTGTGGGGGGTATGTATGGTGGTTCTGGGTATGTGTGGTGTGTGAGGTATGTATGGTGGTTGAAGTGTATGTGTGGTGGGTAAGGTATGTATGGTGTGTGAGGCTGCATGTGGTTGATGAGGGTATGTATGGTGGGTGAGGGTGTGTATGGTGTGTGAGGGTATGTATGGTGGGTTAGGGTATGTGTCTTGTGGGGGGTATGTATGGTGGTTCTGGGTATGTGTGGTGTGTGAGGTATGTATGGTGGTTCTGGGAATGTGTGGTGTGTGAGGTATGTATGGTGGTTGAAGGGTACATGTGGTGGGTGAGGGTATGTATGGTGTGTGTGGGTATACATGGTGGTTGAAGGGTATGCATGGTGTGTGAGGGTATGTATGGTGGATGAGGGTATGTATGTTGGTTCTGGGTATGTGTGGTCGAAGGGTACGTATGGTGTGTGAGGATATGTGCGGTTGAAGGGTTTGTGTGGTTGGTGAGGTATGTATGGTGTGTGTGGGTATACATGGTGGTTGAAGGGTATG
>NW_018407509.1:1618636-1618859 GCF_002113885.1 Mizuhopecten yessoensis
ATGAGGGTATATATGGTGGTTGAGGTTTGTGTGGTGTAAGCAAATTATGGTGTGTGGTGTTCGGGTATGTATGGTGTGTGATGTATGTATGGTGGTTGTGGGTATGTGTGGTGTGTGGCTGCATGTGGTGGATGAGGGTATGTATGGTGGGTGAGGGTGTGTATGGTGTGTATGGTGTGTGAGGGTATATATGGTGGGTTAGGGTATGTGTCTTGTGTGGGGG
>NW_018407509.1:1619061-1619214 GCF_002113885.1 Mizuhopecten yessoensis
AGTTGTGTGGTGGGTGAGGATATGAATGGTTCGTGATGGTATGTATGGTGTGTGAGGATATGTATGGTGGATAAGGGTATGTATGGTTGGTGAGGGTATGTAGGTGGCTGAGGGTATGTATGGTGGGTGAGGGTATGTATGGTGGTTGAAGGG
>NW_018407509.1:1622451-1623108 GCF_002113885.1 Mizuhopecten yessoensis
ACTGCATGTGTCGGATGAGGGTGAGTGATGGTATACATGGTGGTTGAGGGTATGTGTGGAGGTATGTATGGTGTGTGAGGGTATGTATGGTGGTTGTGGGTATGTGTATCAGGGTATATGTTGGGGGTGAGGGTATGTATAGTGTGTGATGGTATGTATGGTGGGTGAAGGTATGTATGGTGGGTGAGGGTATATAAGGTGGTTGAGGTTATGTGTGGTGTAAGCGTATTATGGTGTGTGGTGTTTGGGTATGTATGGTGTGTGATGTATGTATGGTGGTTGCGGGTATGTGTGGTGTGTGTGGCTGCATGTGGTGGATGAGGGTGGGTGATGGTATGTATGTTGGTTGTGGGTATGTGTGGTATGTGAGGCTGTGTGTGGTTGATAAGGGTGGGTGTGGTGAGGGTGGTTGGTGAGGGTATGTATGGTGTGTGAATGTATGTGTGTCGGGTGAGGCTGAGTGTGGTTGATAAAGGTTGGTGTGGTGGTTGAGGGTGATGGTGGTTGGTGAGGGTATGCGAGTGGGTGAGGATATGTATGGTTGGTAAGGAAATGTATGGTGTGTGAGGGTATGCATGTTGGTTAATTGATATGTGTAGTGGGTGATGGTAATATGGTGGTTGTGGGTATGTGTGGTGGGTGAGGGTATGTATGGTG
>NW_018407509.1:1623327-1628887 GCF_002113885.1 Mizuhopecten yessoensis
TATGGTGGTTGCGGGTATGTGTATCAGGGTATATGTTGGGGGTGAGGGTATGTATAGTGTGTGATGGTATGTTTGGTGGGTGAAGGTATGTATGGTGGGTGAGGGTATATAAGGTGGTTGAGGTTATGTGTGGTGTAAGTGTATTATGGTGTGTTGTGTTCGGGTATGTATGATGTGTGATGTATGTATGGTGGGTGAAGGTATGTATGGTGGGTGAGGGTATGTATGGTGGTTGAGGGTATGTGTGGTGTAAGCGTATTATGGTGTGTGGTGTTTGGGTATGTATGGTGTGTGATGTATGTATGGTGGTTGCGGGTATGTGTGGTGTGTGTGGCTGCATGTGGTGGATGAGGGTGGGTGATGGTATGTATGTTGGTTGTGGGTATGTGTGGTATGTGAGGCTGTGTGTGGTTGATAAAGGTTGGTGTGGTGGTTGAGGGTGATGGTGGTTGGTGAGGGTATGTATGGTGTGTGAATGTATGTGTGTCGGGTGAGGCTGAGTGTGGTTGATAAAGGTTGGTGTGGTGGTTGAGGGGGGTGGTGGGTGGTGAGGGGATGCGTGTGGGTGAGGATATGTATGTTTGGTAAGGATATGTATGGTGTGTGAGGGTATGTATGTTGATTGATTGATATGTGTAGTGGGTGATGGTAATATGGTGGTTGTGGGTATGTGTGGTGGGTGAGAGTATGCATGGTGTGTGAGGATTTGTATGGTGGATAAGGGTATGTATGGTGGGTGAGGTTATGTATGGTGTTTTTGGATGTGTGGTGGGTGAGGATATGAATGGTTCGTGAGGTTATGTATGGAGGTTGAAGGGTATGTATGGGGGGTGAGGGGATGTATGGTGGGCATGTATGGTGTTTTAGGATGTGTGGGGGGTGAGGATATGAATGGTTCGTGAGGGTATGTATGGTGTCTGAGGATATGTATGGTGTATAAGGGTATGTAAGGTGGGTGAGGGTATGTATGGTGTGTGAGGGTATGTATGGTGTGTTAGGATATGAATGGTGGGTAAGGGTATGTATGGTGGGTGAGGGTATGTATGGTGGGTAAGGGTATGTATGGTGGGTGAGGGTATGTATGGTGGTTTAGGATGTGTGGTGGGTGAGGATATGAATGGTTCGTGAGGGTATGTATGGTGTCTGAGGATATGTATGGTGGATAAGGGTATGTAAGGTGGGTGAGGGTATGTATGGTGTTTTAGGATGTGTGATGGGTGAGGATATGAATGGTGGGTGAGGGTATATAGAGTGGTTGAAAGGTAGGTATGGTGGTTGAAGTGTATGTATGGTGAGTGAGGGTTTATATGGTGGTTGAGGGTATGTGTGGTGTTAGGGTGTTATGGTGTGTGGTGTTAGGGTATGTATGGTGTGTGATGTACGTATGGTGGTTGCGGGTATGTGTGTTGTGGAAGTCTGTGTGTGGTTGATAAGGGTGGATGTGGTTGGTGAGGGTATGTTTGGTGTGTGAGGCTGTGTGTGGTTGATAAGGGTGGTTGTGGTGGTTGGTGAGGGTATGCGAGTGGGTAAGGATATGTACGGTTGGTAAGGATACGTATGGTAGGTTAGGGTATATGTGGTGTGTGAGGGTATGTATGGTGGTTGATTGATATGTGAAGTGGGTGATGGTAATTTGGTGGTTGTGGGTATGTGTGGTGAGTGAGGGTATGTGCAAGTATTTATAGTGGGAGAGGCTTAGTATGGTGGGTGAAGGTATGAGGGTAAATTAGGTTTGTGGTGGATGAGGTAGTGTGTGGTGAGTGAGGGTATGTATGGTGTGTGAGGGTATGTATGGTGGTTGAAGGGTATGTTTTGTTGATGAGGGTATGTATGGTGGGTGAAGGTATAAGGGTAAATTAGGGGTGTGTGTGGGTGAGGGTGTGTATGGTGTTTAAGGATGCGTGTGTGATGGTTAGGATACAAATGATTGGTAACATATGTATGGAGGTTGAGGGTATGTATGTCAGGTGAAAGTATGTGTGGTTTGTGAGGATATGTGTGGTGGGTGAGGGTGTGTGAGGGTATGTATGGTGTTTAAGGATGCGTGTGTGATGGTTAGGATACAAATGGTAGGTTAGGGTATATGTGGTGTATGAGGGTTTGTATGGTGGGTGAGGGTATGTGTGGTGAGCGAGGGTATGTATAGTGGGCGAGGTTATGCGTGTCAGGTTAGAGTATGTGTGTTAAGGTATGTGAGGGTATATGATGAGCAGGATATGTGTGGTGTGTGATGGTATGTGTGAATGGTGAGGCTTTGTTTGATGTTTGAGAGTATCTGTTGTGCTCAATGTTATGTAAGTGTTGTATAAAACTGACAATGAACATATTTTCTGCAATATTTGTTTTATTTACTATTACTGCAAATTTTACATAATCAACAAAAATAGCAGGAGTGATCCCCATAGCCACCTAATCTTTAGTAATACAAGTACATGTACTTACAAGTTCACAGAAAGCCTTGATGTACATTTCTGTAGAAATCTTAGTCAAACCACTTGCAAAGCTCACGGCCATTTTCACCATACTGTATAATTTGTACTGTGCATTAAAGGACACATTGCACATTGCATCCATTTTTCCTCGGGAAACAGAACTGGAAAAATCATTATGGCAGATCTCGAAGACAGCCTCCCTTTGGCCGAAACATGTCAGCACTTGTCAGGATGTAAATCAAACCTTACATTTTGTACCGAATTAAGTGGTGTTGTTGCTCATCATTTCTATTTTCATTTGCTCTACTTCCCCTGACGAGCACTGTTGAATACCATTAAGGTATCCACACCAGGATCCCTACCACCACTATGGAACTGACTTCCTTGCAGGGACGTTGGGTCTCCATCCCCGTTGTATAAAATATAAATGTATATCTTAAATAAATCTGATACACTTTTAAATAAAACCCAACAAAAACAAGAGGCCCATATGGCTTTATCTCCCATGTCTCAGCCAATCAAAGGAAAGCCTATATCTTCAATATCAAATGGTCCAGAAACCAAAGTTATTCTACCATTTTCCGATCAAGAATTATCCTTCTGTTTTGAAAGAGATCAACACCCCTCATTTATTCAACACTGAAACTTCTTCATACAGACATGCTGCACCATACCAAACCGTTTAGATTTTAACACTTCAACAATATTTAAGAAGTTTTTAAAGTCCTCTTCCCTCATAGCACCACACCCTTCATTCATACAATATCAAATTTTCTTTTTCCCAGGGATGTTCGCTGCTTAATTGGGTAAAAATCCCTTCACTTCTGCTTAAGAGGTTGTCTTTACAACTTTAAACCCTATATCCCCTTTTAGACACTACAGATATACCTAGCCAAAGGAGCTACACCAGTGTGTAAATGTTTAATATGGTCAAAATTCTTTCAACTGTATATGAAGAGTAGTCTTTCAAAGATGAACTATTTAACCACTACTTCCCCTATTGGGCCCTGCTCTTCCGTCCCCAGCAGGGCAAACCTTTCAGCCCCGATAACAAAGAACTAGGCAGCAGATAGACAGAAGGAGGCGCCAAAGCATAAACTTACTACACACTGTAGGCCAGATGAACTAATATTCATTGGGTTTTTTTGTTGCTTTCACCTAATTCATATTGTTATCGGTTTGCACATTAATAATAATATAAGACCATGAACAAATTACAATAACAAATTAAGAACCGGTATTCTTGAATAACAGTTCCTCTTCATTAATACTCATGATTGTTCAAGGGACATTCTTGAAATTGAGAGTAAACTATAACATAAATCATTGAATTTGCCCAATTACTGTTAAAGATGAAAGTATGACCATGTATTAAGCAGCCAATGTAAAATGGCTTCAAAAATAACATGTTCTGGATGAATCGATAGCATTCCTAAAATATGAAAAAAGTCGATTCTTACTTCACTTATATCAAAACATGGAAAGCAAGTTTTCAAATAATTTTCTGTATTTTGGAATCCTATGATAAAGCTACTATTTTTCATCAAAATATTCCTCAATTCTGACAATTTTTAGAGTTCGGCATAACGGTATTACATGTACATAATAAAGCTGTGAAGAAGTAATCCATCAAATTAACATTTTTGTGTCAAGCCACAAAATAGTGAACAAACAAATAGTACTCTTTACAGTTTCAGAGTCAAATTCTACAACTACTAATATATATGAATACACATGTAAATTCAATAAAAGAAAAAAACAATTCAAATTCAATAATAAATCACATGAATTCATTGGTACCTGATGATATGAACATGAATCTGTGTTTCCGTTTCTTTGAAGTACGTTCAAATTGTACAAGTATGATATTCTTCTGAGCATGATGACCTCTCCCACATTACTTTCCGAGTATTATTCTCAAAAGTTTGACTTACAGAGTCTGTTTCTCAAAGTTCAACTTTCCGAGTCTGATTTCTGTGCGTGGCATTTCGGAGTGTGAACAAGAGTTGTCTTACCACGCCAGGTACACGGGACAAAGACAAACAGGTGATACGCATGTAATGAACCCTTTCACCCCTAGGTAACTTAAGTTGACTCTACGATACATTTATCTGGATGAGTCCATTATGATCCGCAGTGGTGAAAGGGTTAATGAAAATGACCCTACAAACACACAAATGAGCCCTAGATTTTGACAGTGAATGTGACTGGTTTGATCTGTTTGCTAGGTTGCGTTTTAAATAACGCCTGGTGCAATGTGGACAGATCGACGCTCCCCGCTCCTGGATTCTTCTTAATGTTCTGTCCAAGTCTGACAAAGAAAAAAGATGAAAACAACCATCAGCCAAGAGTAACAAGGATTTCCTTGTGGTCACATCAATACCATTAATATCCAAGGTCTGCAGCTTCATTTGTTAAAGTAACATTAGTGTCAAAACTTTGACACCCCTGAAATTTCATAATGAACTATTCTAACTTTTGAATTGGAGGAGTTCAAATGTGTCATCGGGGGTGAATGATTTAAATAAAGTGGAAGAAAGAGATGGATCAATGTTCTTTGATGATTGGCATTAAACTTAACAAGAGGTCTGAAAAACTCTGAGGAAGAAAGAATTTTGACATGTTAGAACAGGTTTTCTCTAGTCTATATATAAAGCAGTAAAATTTATTTCTTTTTTCTGATATCTAGTTAATTTTGAAGTGAAAGTAGAAAACATTTTGACTACTTTTTACATCTATCATCACACGGCATTACTTCAATCATACAGTGTAACTTTGACAGTGTAACTGGCTATCATACAGTTTAAATTTAGCCTCCAGAGTAAATTTCTCTTACAGCATAACTTCAATCTTACAATGCAACTTTTACAGTTTAAATTTAGCATCCGAAGTAAATTGATCATACAGCATAACTTCAATCTTACAGTGTAACTTCTGAAATCACACATTCCAACTCTAACTATTCAGTATAACAGTAATTTGACAGTAAAACTTTTATAGAAGGGTCTAGACGTCCTATCAGGGTTCTCCCCAGAAATTTTTGTAAGCTGATATGTTTCATTTGCAACGAACATTCAAGACGGACACGCTAATATAATACCTTATAATACCTTGTCAAACCTAAGGGG
>NW_018407509.1:1629128-1674178 GCF_002113885.1 Mizuhopecten yessoensis
TTTTTTTTATATCATAGTTCTTATTATTGTAAGAGAAAATGTTTTAATAAAATGTACAGTGTTTTTATTTCCTCCAAAACTGTATTAAATACTGCTGTCAGTAAATGTGATCAAAGATTAAAACAGCATTTTTAAGTGAGCTATTCTTCATTAAAAACGACAAATCCGGATTTTCATTCCCCTTTCCGGTTTGTACTTTACACAATCCAAGATGGCGACCATCACTAACTGAATACACACGCTATTTCAGCGGTGTCAAATGCAATCATATGTGAGTAAATTAATTTATAATAGATGTAATAAGTGTTTGTTTTGTTAATACAACAGTAGGTTCCTCAATTAATCACCCATTGACCATGCTAAAAGGATCCGGTGGTAATTGCTTTAGGCTANAGGAGAACCCTGCCTATATATATATATATCATAAAGTGACTGACTAGAGTACAAGCTGACCGACTATAATACAGTGTGACTAACTTTAACTAATATCAGGGAAATCCGTTTCGGTGATTATCGTTTTGTTCTTTGCTGGCATTTGAATTAGAAATATAACTTGATTCTTTATGTGAGATACATATATGTTGCCCACAACATCTATCAAAGAGAAACTCTAGCTTATACATACTTGAGGGGGCCTCCCTTTTCCTTGGCCGGCGGAGGCGGTGAGGTCATGACCTCTGTGACCTGTTTGACTGGTGCTTTGGCAGGTGTTATGAGCTTCACTTGCATGGACTGACCTGTTGGTGGACACAACAGTTGTAGATTTTAGCATACTTACTACATTTTCCCTTTTCATGTGTTTTCCCCCTGTCAATCGTATTTCCATACTTCTAGTTTTACAGACATTTTATTGATAATGTGCCATATCAAAGCGCAAAACAATGTTAGATATATAAGGGAGGTAATTCTGAATTCTTATTAATATTATATATATAAAAAAAAAATGGCTTAAAAAACTGCATCATTTTACCTGTATGATTATCATATGATTCTAATAACAATTATATTTTGAACTCCGTAATAACAAAATCAGCAGTATGAGAAAGTGGCCATCGGTGCATTAGGACATCCAATCTTGATCTAGTGTTATATATAGTTGGATATCATGTGCATTTATTGTTAAGGTCTAGCTCTACAACGATTTACCTCCAAGAAAAATGTGAAACTGATATGTAAATGAACCGTTCATTTACGTAACAACATGATTACAAAAATTACACCATTGCCACTGGTTGTGTTACTGACCATCCAGCTCTCTGTTGTGGTATTTCTGGGCGGCCTTAAGAGCATCCTCCCTCTGGACGTACACAACCTCGGCCGTACCGGGCTTGACCAGTCGTGCTCGCTTCATCGGACCAATGGCACCAAACAGCTCCTATAGTTAAAAAGAAGATTAGTGGTAACGTGTAGTGTTACTACATGTACTACAATCAACTATATTTGTGAAATCGGTGAATAACCTGAGTTAAATTTGTGTCAACAATCCCAGTATTCATCTTAAAAATTTAACAGATTTTATCATTGTTCTTTCATCCAAGCAGACTTCATCAAAGTTAAAATTGAACTTGATTTGTAAACAACATTTGTGAAACAAGCAGTATCAAATCATATTAATCCTTGTTGTTGGCCTGGATGGTAGTGTACAGGAAGTTTTGTTGTGGAAGGAGCCCGTAGTTGGGCAGGTGACCCGGACACATTTTCAAGTCCGATCAGGGATTCCAACCCCTGACATTTTGGTGGAAGGTAATGTGCACTATCCTCTGCACCACCCAGAAAACTTTTATTTAAGTTCTTTCACCTCAAAATAGGTACAACTAGATCACTGACAGGTCAGTAATATAAAGGCCCTGCCATATATGTCTAGTGATGGGCAATCAGTTTAAAATCAGAATCGATAATCGGTTTGTAATTGAAAGTAGTAAACGGATCAATGATCAACTGCATAATCGGTCCATATTTTTATTGGACTGAATACCCAAACAAAGTGAGAACACTACCATAACATCAATAGACAGAGTTGTTAACTATACACTAGGTTTCACTCTGTTATAATGAATGGATTTCAAGTAATTTTTGTGCATTTTTTATCAATCATATAATAAAAGTCATAAGAATGTATGACTTTCAATACATTTTTTACATTCAAAACATTAACACTTTGAATTCAATGAAGAACCGATTATATCGATAATGGAATTTGTAATCAGCCCATCACTACATATGTCTGACCTTGACTTTAGAAACATTTTAAATCCCATGTTGAACATCTACATATATCACAGCATATCACTGTCAAATTCCCAAAAGATTACGGTAGACTTTTGGATTCTGTAATAAAGACTGTATTCACATCACTTTCTCACGTTCTATTTTTAGTAACAGTGACCTTAACCTCAACCTTAAAAAAACGTTTAAACCCCTATTGCATATCTAGGTACCACAGTGTATCACCATGTTGAATTTCATTTTTTTCTTAGTCTTTTGGATTCTAAGATCATCTCTGGAAATATACGTGAGGAAGGACAGACAGACACTGTGTCACACCGTGATAACTACTCGTATAGGACACATGGATCTCTGATGTTGGACCCTAAATATTCCTATTAACCTAATACCCTATAACTTTGGTGTAGTTTTTTTTTTCTTCTGTTTTATTTTTCTTCTTATTTCTGACAGGTACTTGTAAAACAAAGAAACCGCTAATGGCGATATGGCCGGATTGTTACAGTACATTTAAAGCATCACATGTACAGTGATAGGCATCCTTTAAGATTCATAAGCCATGCAAGTTTAGTTGATGTACAACAACTAGTTACTTAGTAACTGACCATAACAAATCTTCTTAACCTGGTCACTGAAGCGAAAAATGTAGGTCAGAACCAGCATGTGAAGCGTCACATGTGGTAAGCATCCTTAGATACATAAGCCATGCAAGTTTACGACTAATATGTTGGTGTAGGACAAGTAGGTACTTGGTAAGTGACCTAAACCAATCTTTTTAACCATAGAGCAGATGGGGCCTGACCTCAACCAATCTTCTTAACCTGGTCAGTCAAGCGGAAAATGTAGGTCAGAAGCAGCATCCAAAGCATCGCATGTTATTAGCATCCTTAGATACATGAGCCATGCAAGTTTAGCTGATGTGGGATAATTAATAACTTGGAAACTGAGCTAAACCATTCTACTTAACCTTAGTTCAGACAGACGGACAGTCAGACAGACGGACGGGCAGGAATCGCCGACCTATAAGCCCTGATTGTGTTGCAATCCAGCCAAATAGTAGAATATTTTTCTATAATTGTTTAGGGTTTTGTGTCCTGGCGATAGCTAGGGTCATACAGAGAAGGTGCCCAGGGATGATAGAGATACTATTAAAGTGCCATCTGACCAGCTCACTGAAACGTCAAAGCCTGGAGACCGAATGACTACACTCCACCTGGTCATAATTATACTGAAAATGGTCTCAAGCTCCGCAACTCTTCAGATAACCTTCTATCTAACAATTAACCTTAAGCTTAAAACATTTGTCAACAGTGTCATCAAGACTGTTTCTCCATTGTACTTACAATGATGTCGTCTTGGGAGACAATTACATGCAGGTTTGAGATCAGGATTCTGTGACCTTGGAGTGGACTTAGTACCATGTCGGGATCTTCCTCCTGAAATGAACATTAAAATACACAGTTACATGTATATACAACATACATTACCTTACACAGTTAATGTTGTATGCTACCTTACACATTATACCTGTGATTTGTGTTACAGTTAAGGGTGTATGCTACCTTACATATTATACCGGCTGTGATTTGTGTTAACCCTTTCACCCCTAGGTAACTTTAGTCGACTCTACCGTACATTGATCTGGATGAGTCCATTATGGTCTACAGTGGTGAAAGGGTTAAGAGTTCAGGGTGTATGCTACCTTACACAGTATACCTGTGATTTGTGTTAAGAGTTAAGGGTGTATGCTAACTTACACATTATACCTGTGATTTGTGTTAGAGTTAAGGGTGTATGCTACCTTATACATTATACCCGTGATTTGTGTTAGAGTTAAGGGTGTATGCTACCTTACACATTATACCTGTGATTTATATTAGTGTTTTCTCCCTTAAATGTTACCTCCCCTTTACTTTATTTTGGATATACCAGTATCTAACAGTAGTCATATTTAGCCAGGGAACTACTACATGCTGATGTGGTAGGTAAGTTTGGTTAGAGTGACTGTATTGTGATCAGAAATCCAAGGTTAAAATTGCACTGTTAATCTTAAAATACTTTTCTTTCTGTGTATTCTACCTTTACTGATTTTTTTTCTCCACAATAGTCATGAAAGATATGATTTCTCTTCAGGAATTATTCATTAATGCTATTGTAACGTAGGAAGAGAAGTTTTCAATTCATAATTAGAGTTTTTGGCAGTGGTACAGAGATCCTTACACTGTAGGCCAACAAACCTTTCCTGGTAAACAAATTTCAAATGATGTCAGAGCAAAATATGCAGAACCTCATGTAAACTTGATCAATAAAATCTTCAACTACATATACACAACTGCATCCTCGATACTCCAGGGATTGTGTAACGCTCAACGTGTCAGCTTGAGGATGAGAAAAGAAGACCAATTTGATCCTTTGATGTACACCAAAAGATTCTCACGGTCGCATAGCAGTAAAGTTGACAAGTCAACTTGAAGTCGGGTGTTGCTTCTCTGTGGTCTTCAAAGGACAGGTATCATCAGCCTTAGCAATTAGTCAGTTTGTTTTACCCGAGAACATATCAAATAGCTAGCCGTGTGCCTGCAATATTGCTATGACATATATTCCAGGGGTGCAGAGAGCGAACGTGAGCATAACCCGTTGAGTATCGAGGATAACACCACTGATGAATTTACATACCTCTTCTACTACAACTGGTGCAGGAGCTGGTTTCATCACTTTTGTTTGCTTGACAACTTTGGGGGCAGATCGCGATACAGCTGTGATAGGTCGTGTCTGTTTTGCCGGTGGAGCTGCACTGCCGAGACGTAATTGTTTACCAGTCATCAGCGACATTGTATCTCTGACGGCTTTCCGTTTAATGGCTGTTGGTGGTGATATTGGTGTCGGAGGTACTGTTCTTTCACCACCAAACGTAATCTTGTTCATTTGAAATTTCTGTTGTGGGTATCTGGTAAATTGAGCGTGACCCTGTGGCATTTTCACTGTCAATGTTTTCTCACTAGGATAGCCACTAACAAGCGCCCACGGGTCTTCTTCCTCCTCCTGGCCGTATGTAAGGGCCTGACTGTACATGGGCTGTGAGCGTGGGTGGGCCTGGAACATTTCGTTTTGGAGTTGTATCACTGGCCCTCTCACACTTGGCTAAAAATAATAATAAAACTCAGAAAACCAATTTCAAAATGACCAAATCCTGAATCAAGTGGGTTTTCTTTTTTTCTTTTTGTTGTTACAAATGGATGCCACAGACCCAGGGATGGGACCAGAACTGTTGTTTGTAGAGGATGCAGTTAAGGTGCTACATATAATTGCATATGCAAGTTAGTTAGAAAAAAAAATCCCCAGAGAAAGTGTATACTTGTAGTGCTATATAGCTATTGGTGGTAAAAAAATGTGTGATTGGCTATCGTGCCCGGCAAAACGATAATTTAAAGAGTATGTTTATTGTAAAGATATTTGGGGGCCATTTTGTGGATGAAATTGGTTCCATTCCCAATGGATAATAGAGTATTTTTTTACCAAAATCATTTAAAATTTAAAAAAAATAGGTATAATCTGGAAAATTCTAAATTTTGTTGACTGCAACACAGTTTTTCTAATTCAAAAGCAAAAAGGTCCCATTCCCAAAATAGAGATGGAAAAACAGATTTTTAAGTCAGTTTCATCACAGGATGTTTTTTTCAAGGCTGAGACTTGACAAGTTTGCTATGTAGTTGGTAATACCTGCTGGTTGTTGATTGTCTTGGTGAAGAGAGGACCGTTTGTAGACTCAGAATACTGTGAGCCATGTAGAGTGCGGGTGACGAGAACGCTGTCACCGGAAATCTGTACGCCAGTCTGGTTCCCAGGCACCTAGTATCAACATAAAACAGAGAACAACATTAAGGTCTAAATACTGACGGACTATTTCTGGTTTCATCTTCGGAAAATTTCAGCATATTATTTTTTATTATACATGTACAAGTAATATATATACATGTATATGCAACAGATTAAATTATTTTGCAAGGGTTCGAACCTGCAACCTCTGGTTTAATAGTCAGAGGCTCTACCAAATGATTGATTGGTAAGAGAAATTCTCCCTTGCCGAGTTGGTAGAAAAGTGGCTTGTATTTTTTTACCAGGGTGAAATTAAGAACAAGGATTTTGAATTTAACCAAAGTTTGTCTCAAACTAGCGAAAAAACTTAAGGGAATGACGTCAAAAAATAGGGTCATTAGGGAAACCAGAAACATACAACTGATTTTGTTTCCCGCCTGACTACTGGTACATTTACAGCAAAAATAGAAAAATTCAGATGCATTTGTGACCTGCAGAATGTTCAGGTCTTTAAAAATTTCACTAAAATGTACCGATAATAAGATCACTGGAATATTTCTCATTTTGACTCGAGCTTGAGGATTTCCAGCGACATGTAATTGGATTATATAATTAACAAGGGTCTTCTTAAAAAAAATATATAGGCTTTATCCATTATCATTTTAGCCCAATTTCAAAGCTATATGGATACCTACCTTTCTTGTAATCTGGAAATTTCCTGACATAACATCCTGATTCACCTAAAATATAGAAAAAAATGCTAGCAAATGCTCTTGGCTTACAATACAATTCTAAAATTCATCATAAATGTTTACCTGGAAAAATTCACCAAGTGAAATACTCACTCTGCACCAAGCAATCCATATTATACCAGTTGAGTTTTGGTTATGCCCTTTCCGTTGGAAATAATTCATTTTGTCATTATTAAAACTGAATATGAATTTATGAAATGAACGAAAAAGGCTGAATTTTATAAATTGCCTTGAACATACACAGTAAAAAAAAAGGCTCTATTCGAAATTGCTTGAAAATTTGAAATTAAAAAAACACCAAAAAGACTGAACACCAAATTGCCGTGGAAGTTTCACAGTATACACCATGCATTTTCACTTACTGTTCGGAAAAGATTGCTAGAAGAGGATTGAACAGCACCAACACCAGTTCCGTTGCCTGGAGGCATGATTTGTTTCGCTTTCTTTCTAGCTAGGATCATGGCCCTTGCATCCGACCCTTTATTAGATTGTCCTTTGTTTACCATGCCACCTCTGTTACCTTTCAAATTAATAATTTTCGTTCTAGCATCACTGAGTTTGGCCTTGGCAGCCAGTTTACTTCTAGCATCCAATGGTCTCTTTTTCTTTGCAATTGTGTCTCTGGCATCAAAGTTATTATTTACTGTCACTGATAAGGGTTTGGTGGCTTCAATAAATTGTCCTTGGTTTTGGTTTCTCTGTGTTTTTGATGTGAATATTCCACCACGCTGCTGGAGTCCTCCTCGACCCATACCTCTGCCACGCCCTCCTCCCTGACCACGGCCACGCCCTCCTCCCTGACCTCTGCCACGCCCTCCTCTCTGACCACGACCACCTCCCTGGCCTCTAACTGCCAGTGCATTGGGATTACTATAAATAGAATAGAAAATTTAGCTATATAATTGATAAGAGGTAAATTAGTATGATTTTATTTAGATATAATGGATTGTAAAGAATTTGATATCACATTTCAATCTGTGTATAGTATGTTATGTCTCGTATGCACACGAGAAATCTTATTGCAAAGCTGTCAAACCTCTTCTCATTAGGAAGGAGATTCCTTCATTATGATTGAAATTTACCAATCACCCTCAAAACTCCCTCATTCAAGTCCAAACTCACACAAACTCAAAATCTACATCCTGTGGTCAGATGATCTCCTAGTTACTGCAGGGTGTGTGTAATAATCATAACAAGTGTGTCTGAATCAAATTAATGTTTTTTGGACTTATTTTGATACATAAAATGGGAAAGATAAATTGACCGAAACAGTTTCAGTCGTGTTTCATGCTATTTCTCCCTCATTGGAAATAGTGTGGAATGAGGGAGATCTCCCTCATTGGAGGTTTCAGAGGTTGCCGCTTATGTTATTGTTTGATGAGTAATGCAATAATCTGGGGGGAAAATACAGATTTATTTTAAATTCATGTTCATGCACACTCCAGGGGTTTATCAGTGAACTTTTTAGGTCTGTTTAAAGGATCTATGCTCAACCCAAAAAGGGTGCGATTTTTCTTTATGCCCATATAAACTTCCCAATCAGGAAACCTGAAAGAAATGAATGCAAAAAAATACATAAACCAGTCCAGTTTCGCTACATTCCACCCTTCTAGGTTGCCACGGAAGCTGTGATCACTAACATGCAGTCATTTGTACTGTATGCAATCAATCTTTTACACTATTCCCCCCTTTTTCAAACACCAACCCAGGTTCTTTGACTCCCTGCCAAGGGTTCTCCTACCTTAGACAGGGAGGGTCAATGGCACCAATTTGTAGTAGGACAAGAACAGTGATAAAGATAGTACCGTCACTGGGGCTCGTACCTGTGACCCTCGTCTCTCCAGCCTGATGCTCTACCGCTGAGCTAAATGGAAATTCCCTACAGCTAACGCTGATAAAGCAACCTAATTAATCTACATCTTGTACAAATGGAACATCTGACCATTAATTATATAATATAACAGGCAACAGACTGGAATGTTGAAGCCTGCACTTAAATGGTGTCTGACAAATAAACCTCAGTATGATCTGCAAGTCACAGCACGGATTATATTAACCAATTGTCAATTTGTGTGAAAAATAACGTGTTTTCAATTATTCACCTAGATTTCTATTTCTTTCTTCCAACGTTACAATAATTAAAGGAACTCCCTATGAATTTCGAAAACGTTCATTACTCGTTTTTCGTATCTAGGTTCGAAATATCACCCTTTTCTCACATGGACTGATCTATTTTAACTTTTTGTCTAACGTCTAGTTCTTTGGCGTGTGTTTTTTCCTCTTTGCCTGAATTCTGTTATATTTGTAGCTGATTAGGCCAACATTTCAAACATTTTTTTACTATGATCACCTGTGTTTCTCTCAGTCTCTGTGAGATAAACTTCCAGATATTGTTAAAATTAGCTTTATTTAGGACCCGAATATTCGCGTCCATGATAGTACCTGATTTGAACTTGAAAATTGACGCTGTGGTCGCCGATATAATCTTCTAACGACACGTCCATGATGTCAAACGTGGGATGCAGAAACAACACAAGCCAGGCAGTAATTTTTCAACTTCCTGTGTGAACGTAAAATGTTTACGCCTCTGTATCAGTACAGTTCCGGGTGCGATAACTCCGTATTCTTTAGACGAACAGGTTCTCCCCATGCTGTCAGGTAGGCCTATATTATATACGAAATTGTGATAATTTCATGATGATGTCAGCAACATCTCAGCGTTTTCTTAGTAGTTTTCCTAGGTAACAACCGTAATTGTGAAATCAACTCGATAACAACGAAAAAACACATGGCCAAAATATAATCAGACGAAATCAGATAAAAGGAAAATGCGTGTGTAGATTGAGCTTTATACTTATAGCTGTAAAGACCTATAATAGGAACCTAGCTCTATTGACCTATCTGAAATAGGTCTTTTGAGCTATTTTCAAGTGATTTTCTTTTTTAAGGAAAACGGAACAAAGTCGCATTTAAAAGAAGATTTTATCATTAGGTTCATAACAAAAGACATTAAATATAAGTAATCTTTTTAAAAAATAATGATGTAAAGAAATCCGAAATTTTACATTTATGAAAAATGAAAATAAACACCTAACTGTATGCTTTTTGTGGTTAACCTTATTGTTTTATGCGACTTTGCTTTAATTTAATGAATTTTGAAATCTGAGAAAATATAGCTCAATACAGCTATAATTTATAGGTGTATATAGCTATATAGGTCTTTATAGCTATATAGCTCAATCGGCAGAGTGTACTGGACCTGATACTAGCCTCATCAGAGTGTCAAGACAATACACCTATAAAAATAGGTGATTTGGCAGGCGAAGCTAGTACCTGTGCATGTAATGTAATAAAGTCAAAGTGTGTTCTGCAAACACAATTATGATAATTTAATTTAGACCTACCTTTTATATTTCGCTTAAGTATTTTTCAATATAATGTTGGAGCTCTTTATACAAAGGATTCAAAATAATTAAATATACTTTGTATATATTCTACACCAATGGGAACTGCAGTTTGACTGCTTTTGACTTTTAATAGAAAGGTATATATTCAACTGCACAGTAAAACCTCATTATATTGTCACGGATCTTAAATCTAATTCCGTGATATATATTCCATATGCCTCTCCTTTGATTATGCCAATATATGTTAAGGTCGATAGTCCCCTTTATACGGTCCTTTTTATGTGTAGTAGGATGAGGAATAGTGATAAAGATGGTGCCGTCGCAGAGGCTCGAAACCGCGACCTTTGGCTCTCCAATCCGATGCTCTACCTCTGAGCTAAAAGGAAATTCCCTACAGCTGACACTTGTAAGGCAACCTAATCAATGCACTTCTTTTACTCTATTCCCCCTTTTCTCAATCACAAACCCAGGTTCTTTGACTCCCCGCCAAGGGCGGTTCTCCTACTTGGGAACGGGGAGGGTCAAAGACACCAATTTGTAGTAGGATGAGGAATAGTTATAAAGATAGTGCCGTCAAAGGGGCTCGAACCCGCAACTCTTAGCTCTCCAGCCCGATGCTCTACCGCTGAACTAAAAGGAAATACAGCTGACGCTTGTAAGGCAACCTAATCAATGCACTTCTCTTACATTTGTCTTTTTACATTGCCAAATACTTGCTGCCACAGTATTTGAATTTCTGGGACTTATTTGATCTATCCGTTTTAACAAACAAATCTTTTTTGTTTATTTTTAATGATAATATTTTGATGATTAAGTCGGATTAACTGTCCAAATTAAATCAGAAGTCTTTTTTATCAATTCATGACAGAAAACAGTATCTTGTAGATCACTATTGTAAATCTGTTGCTATTCATAAACAACTCTAGTCCAAACAGTCAAACTGTTTGGAATGTGATAAGAAAATGCAAGTAGCCACCCAGGACAAATAATAGCAATGTTACAAATACATTTTACTGTGAGTATAAGTGACATTTTAAGCCAGATGTGACTTTACATGTAGTTTTATTGGTTATAATTTGTCTCGTCATTGACTTTGGTTGATTTTTGTTCCAGAATTATAAATATCTGATCCAAGATGAGTGGTAACTCTGGAAAGAGGGGTAAGAAGCGGCCGAAGTCCTACTACCTGAAATGTTCCCAACAGAACAAGCGTAAGGTTAACAGACTAGAGGTGGACATCCGTGGGTTCTTACTCACTTGTAACAGTCACGAGAAGGATGCGGTCCGCGAGGCGTACAGCCTTCTCAACGAGTACGCTGACCAGATCTACGGCCCAGAGGAGGTGAGGCTAAACGGTAGTAAAGTGACCAGCAGGGGGAATGATTGCATGGTCCCTGCAGCCATTATCTTCTGTAATCATCAGGGGGGTACAATCTTATATCTACAAACATACAATATGAGTACTAGATATCAAGCAGATTTTTATTGGTTTATAAATTCATGTTTAAAGTTAGGATCCTGTTGGCAGATTTTGAAAAATTCTGCTACTCCTAGTAATGACTAAGACCTATATATGTGTGGCAGATTTTAATTGTACATAGGATTACAATCGCCTTCTAGCTACGCACGCGATAGAGGGAAATTCCCTTTAGATCAGTGGTAGAGCATCTGACTTAAGGAAGTCTGGGATTGCAGGTTTGATCCCCGGTGGAAGCACATTACTCTCTTCCTGTTACACAATTTCGTAATAAATATTGAAAATTTTCAGTATCCACAACATAAAATTTACTAGGTTCATGTACCTGCAGGGCTAGTAGAATTATACACAAGAATTTAGAAAATTGCACTTGGCCCACCTATGATTTTTTTTTCTAGAAAATACTTTTTCGTTTTCATTAGCCCAAACATACATCTTATATTACTACCCATGGATGTATAGACTGGGGGAATTGTACTCGCCTGTTGGATCTGTTTCATTTAAAGAGTGGAACAACAACAAAGTACACCAGGTGCACTTTTATGGCAGTAGGTTTTATATATATAGTTACCTCCCCTTAATTTGTTTTGGCTATAAATGTAGTTGAACTTGGTGAGGGATCTATCTCTGATCAGGCCTAGATAGCTCTGTTGGGTAGGGTGACTGTATTACACTGATAAATGAAATGACTTTGTTTTAGTTTTCCTGATATGTATTATAATTGAAAATAGAAGTTCAAATCATATTTTTATAAGCTTACATAGATCTGCCACAACATTGTTTAGTTGTATGTACATGTTGATCTGAAATGAGAAATAAATCACATTGTCTCAGGCACCCAGACCTTACAAAAACTAGGTCAATTTGTAGCTGGGTTCTCTAGTGGGTGTGGTATGTGGGGGTAGACACATGGTGTCAGAAACTATTTGTAGTGCCTCTATAATAGCTTACAGGGTTGGGTATTCATTATTGCATATATGATTACAACATTAAAAACAAAACTCAGTGGAAGAATTTTCTTAATTTTGCAGCACAATGATCCATCATTCTGTAAGGTGTCTTTATAACAGTAATAAGTGTAAATAGCGCCCCGGCCTCCCCCACATTGGAATGTTTATAAAGTTTGAATTCTTCGGTGATAACAATAATTGAAGTGGCGCAACGTTTTGTATCAAAACTCACTTTTTATTATCCTAATAAGCACCCCACTTTAAGTCAGTTTTCTCATTTAAAGCACTGGGCACTTGTTTGGTGAATATGGTATTAAATGTTCTTTTGTAATGAGTTTTTTATTGACTGTAATTTGCACAGGTGTCAAAGGAGGAGACGGACACTGCAGATGGTGGGCCTGAGGTGAGCAGTGAAGAAGACGAGGAGGAAGAAGACATCGCAGCAGCCCTTCAGAAGGAGGTCAAGGCCATAAAGACAACCATCTCGTCTTCAAACAGACGCTTCCAGAGTGTACAAACTAAGGCCCACAACTGTCTATTCATCAAGACTTCACTGGATGACCCTTGTCATCTGGCCCATACAATCTTCACAGACCTGGCAAAAACTCGCATACAGAAGTCACGATACGCTCTACGATTTCTTCCAATCGCTGGTACGTGTAAGGCATATGAAAAAGACGTTAAAGAATTGGCGGAGAAGCTTCTTGTCAAAGAGTTTCAAACGCCGTTTGGTGTGGGTTTGAAATACTCGGTAGTTTTCAAATCTAGAAACAACAGCAATAAAAACCTTGCTAGGACAAGTGCTCAAACAATCATAGGACAGGTTATAAAAACTCTCAATCCGCTACACAGTGTTAATTTCGACAATCCGGACGTTGTGGTCATTGTCGAGGTGATAGGAAATGTATGTTGTTTGGGGACTGCACGTGACTTTATCAAGTTCCGGAAATACAACCTCGTCGAAGTGGTACGATCACCAGTAGAAACTAAAGACAACAAAAAAGATGCGGACGTTGAAAAATCTTCATTGAAACAAGAGGCAGCTAGCAGTACTTGTAAAGATGTTCCCACCGATGAAGATGGCAATGCTGTCGACAGCAACTGTAAAAATGATGTCACTGTTGACAGCTGTAACCTTACCGACAGCAACTGTAAAAATGATGTCACTGTTGACAGTTGTAACCTTACTGACAGCAACTGTAAAGATGATGTAACCGTTGACAGCTGTAACCTTACCGACAGCAACTGTAAAGATGATGTAACCGTTGACAGCTGTAATCTTATCGGCAGCAACTGTAAAGACGAAGAAATCACCGATGGTAGCTGCGATCTTGGTGACAGCAGCGGTAAAGATAAGACTGAAAATGAAAGCAATATTGTTGCAGAAAAGAGTAATGTGGATGATGCTGAAAAAGTCTAAAAAGAACGCATGTGTTATTCAATATATCTTTTGGTGACCTAAAACCGAAAATAAAAAAATGAATGAAATTACTTTTCTTTTTGTGTATGCATTCCGATAAAGCTCATTATATAACAAAATCTAGTAAAACAAAGGCCTTAATTGCCCACATGGAATTTATTTTCAATATGTACTCAGGGTTGGGCAATACCCCAGAGGCACGCACGCTAGTGTTAACTAGAACACTGACAGGTCAGTAAGGGTCCCATCTTGTGGCAATATATCCCCCATAATCATCAAGAAGCAATCTGCCCATATAGCTGAGCTTGTCGTTTGACATTTGGACTTCAAAAAGAATCGCAAGGAAGCAAAATATACATTTACATGTACTATGATGTGAGTCTTGTTTCCTTCCACCTCCATATTTGCTGGGCAACAGAAATGTAAATACCTGTGCAAAACTCATTTGTTAGCTTTGATTTGTTTTATTTCACCTTAAATACCTCCTCCATCAAGAGCCAGGGTCAAACTCAGAGATCCACATGTCTTTAACCTTTGGATGCAAATTACCTTGACCTTTCACCCAATGACCCTGATCTTTGGTCAGTTGATTTATTCTTTAATTCCGACCAACTTTGCTTCATAATATCCTAACAAAATGTTCATCAGTGAAAAATACAAAACTTGACCTTGACCATTTGGACCCGTAACCTGGACCTTAGGTCAGTTGACTCCGTGTTAAGTTCTAAACGACTTTGCTTCATAATAACATAATAAAAATGTTCATCAATACAAAGATAAAATATTTGACATTGACCCAGTGACGTCGACCTTAAGTCACTTGACTCCTTGTTAAATTCCGACCAATTTGCTTCATAATGTGATAACAAAATGTTCATCAGTGAAAAGATGCTAAATTTCACCTTGACCTTTGACCCAGTGACCTTGACCTTTGGTCAATTGACTCCTTGTTTAATTCTGACTAATATTTCTTCATAACGTCATAACAAATGTTCATCAGGGAAAAAAAAAAAAAAATTAACCTTGACCTTTGATCAAATGACCTTGACCTTGGGTCAGTTGACTCCTTGTTTAATTCTGACCAACATTGCTTCATAGTATAATAACAAATGTTCATAAATGAAAATATACAACCTTTGACCCAGTGATCTTGACCTTTGGTCAGTTGACTCTTTGTTTAATTCAGAACAACTTTGCTTCACAATGTCATAAAATGCTTATTAGTGAAAAGGAACAAAATTTGACATTGACCTTTGACCCCTTTACCTCCGACACGATGACTTTGACCTTTTGGTCAGTAGACTCTTTGAATAATTCTGATCAACTTTCCTTCATCATGTCATAACAAAACTTGACCTTGACCTTTGACCTTGAATTTTTACCTCAGTGTGTCTCTTTGTTTAAAGTGTTCCCTGAACGCTAATAGAAATGAATATATTATTATTCTATATGATCTAAAAACAAAAATGTCGAAAACCGCATAAAAATCGGTCATCCCAATACCGAGAAATTGAGGTGCAAACTGTACGATTTCACCTGTCCTTCTACTACTAATTAGCATAATTGCAACTCGCGGTGAATTGGCCCCCGTCGGATGTGACGTCACAAGTTGTAGCGGTCACCATCGAAGGAATAGGCGATATCGAGAACAGCCATGGTCAAAACAACGTCAGATTGCGAATTAATATTTGTTTTAATTTTGAGGAATCAGTTTATGCTGAAGATAACATTATGTAGATGGTATCCAGTCATATAAAATTTGCCAGAATTTCCAGACAGTGAGTTTAATTGAAACCAAACTGACGACTCTGGATAGGGTAACATAGACTGGTAGCATTGCATGTCCTGATGCTGAACACTGATGAGATTTTTTTCAAATGAACGAGTTTGAGGGAAATTTAACAGAAATAGTCTCAATGCTGTCGATCAAAGATATTTCTTAAGTTTATCTGGAAAGTCAGTTTGTGACCAACACAGAGACGTATACATGTATACTTTAAATGGCTCTGCTCTACAGTGAGAACTTATCAATCATGTCGTCATTGAACAGCACCACTTCGTGACCAGTTTCTGTGCCGGAATATTTATATTGCAAAGTTATGTACTGTGGTACCTCTACTTTACAAAAATACGGAAATATATCATTGAAAAATGTTTACAAAATTACTTGTCACTATTTTTAGTATCACCGTTTAATGACAAATCGACATGTTGTCTTCCACAGCAAAATACAGACAGTTACACATTGAATTGTATACAATACAGTACCTATGTATGCGATGCTAAATCAGATAACGGACTTATATAATCTAATTCCGTTATTAAATTTATCTCGAAAATATAATTGAATTATGAGATTCAAGCATTTTTGTTTCTCCCTATACATGTAGCATACACAAATTATAATTTAACATCTTGGTTAAATAATGAAAATCATCTCGATCCACTCCTTTAGCATACGTAGGTGTGAAATGTGTGTACAGGTAAATAACACTAAACATACACCCCTGTGCCCAATGGTGACAACAGGAGGCCCAAGACACACCTGTATACACGTGCTCAGGTATATATGACATCAAAGGGATGTCAGCAGGTGGGCAAGAGGGTACCTGAAGTTATAGGATGTAGATTGCAATTGGTGTATATTATGTGTCTTCCAATTTTCAATTTAACAACAATGTCCTCAGGCGAGATAACGGGGAAATGTATAAGCAGAGACGTATATAATACTACAAGGACCAATTTCAAGAAAAATATGAATTAATGAAATGCGTTAGTACTATCACAGAGTCACATTATATGCAAATCAAAATCAGTACAACTGCACTCGACAGATGAAAGTCAGAAACGAGGCAAATAATGCTGGACCAGGCTAAGCACATACTATATCTGATCAAGTGGTTTATTGATAAATTACTAATCTTTGTGAGGTTCTCTCTCTGCAATATTCTTAGAAGTGGTGTGTCTATTTCTTACTATGTGCCAAATTCCTTGGATTGCATAAAGAATAAAATTATTTCAAGTTTTCTGACTGGGAGTAAAAAAAGAACCACGGGTTGCTTCTCAATTTGAGTATAAATTATTGTACCGGTGCATTTTTTGTCAATTCCAATCGTATATCTACATATTGTAAAGAAAGGGTTGCGGTGCGCCTACTTTAATTTGACTCAATTTATAATCAACTGTTTTGTGTTGTATATAGGTGTTCATCAAATTTTCTAAAGATAAATTTAATAATAACAATCAAATTCGTGGAAATTATATCCCCCGCTTGCAGGACATATTGTAGGATAACATTATTGAGGTTAGGTTTAAACATGTGAGTATCGTGCTGTTGAGACATAATGTATAGCTTGAAACTTGAAGAAGAAAAAAAGCCCAATACCTCATTGATTATCCTTAAATATGCACAAATCACATCGGTTGGCAAAGTTAGCATGAGTCGGTTGTGAATACGGAATTTGGTTGAAACATCTGAACAATATCTACAGCAATTATCACACGAAAACCAAAGAGTGCCCGAGATGGGTGGAAAGACAGAGGAACACAAACATTGTTATCAAGTTTGAAGGAATTTGGCTAATATTGCTAGAGTTATTAAGCGGAAACAGAAGATATTGACGTTTTTCGTGATTCAATGGGCAATAACTCCGCCAAATAAAAAGTGGTCATCACACTTGGCAGAGCCCTTAAGGCATTTAACTCTGTGACCAAGTTTGAAGAAAATCGGTTAACATTTATTTTAGTTATTGCACGGAAACGAAGCGTGACAGACAAACAGACAGGCATACGGGCAAACCCAAATTAATACCCCCCGTTTCGGTGAAAGCGGGGGATAAAAAGTATATTATTTACAGTTCCTAGATAAACAAATTATATAAAAAAAATACATTTCCATTTAGATATTATACAACACACCGTTTGCCTCCTCAGGAGGAACTCATTTTATCATTAGAATTGTAAAAGAAAAACTTTTGTGTATGTAGTCTTTAAATATTATTTACACAAGTAAGTGACGACGGAATATATCATGAAAGTAGCTAAAAACCTCACATATCGAACGCACGATCGCAGCTTCCCGCTATATTCCTAAAGGGCTGTTTTGAAAGTGTTGAACTTGTGACGTCACAGATGTGGGCTACCTATATCGAGGCGATCGCCGCTGAGCCAAAGGCGTGTTTTTCAGATAAATCACAATATCTCGGAAACGGAGTCAACTACGACGTTCGCACTTTCTTAGTCTTTTATTATATAATATGAAGTATTTTCATAGCTTGATATAGCAAAACGTTTAGGGTACACTTTGATTCCGACCAACTTTGCTTCATAATGTCATAATATGCTCATTAGTGAAAAGCTAAAAGTTTGTTGACCTTGACATTTGACCCAGTGACATTGAACTCTGACCCGATGACTTTGACCTTTGGTCAGTTGACTCCTTGTTCTGATCAACTTTGCTTCAACATGTCATTACAAAATGTTCATCAGTGAAAAGATGCAAAATTTGACCTTGACCTTTGAACCTTATGACCTTGACATTTGACCTTTGACAAAATTTGTGGACGGACGGGAAGACAGACGGACAAACAGACAGAGTGATTACTATAGGGAACCCGTATCTCCGATATGGGGCCCAAATTAATTCATTTCTTCATACACATCCGTTTATGGTTATAGTTTGGTGTTCTTTACTGTTATGATCTGGGGAGCAAGTCTTCAGGGGCATGGCTAAACCGTGGGGCCAATGGTGATAGCATGAACTTTTACCATATGTTTAACAGGGCTTTTATAAGACCTTTGAGCATGTGTTTTTGACTCCTCTAAATGGGCTTTGACTCTTGGAATTCAAATGGCAGGTCTACATGTACTTGACGTATGTTCGGACTCCCCAAAATTTAAAGAGAAAATCTTCTGAACTTGCTGAATGTCAAGTTCTGTTTTAAATTGATATCCTTATTAAGTTTTTTGTAAAGTTCCTACGTCACAGCGTCAATAATTAAGGACATAGAGTTCTTGGAAAATTTGCTATTTTCCTACTAAAATTTAAATTGATCTTTTTTTATGTATTATTTAATTCTATTTTCTAAAGCACCTTATTTAGTCTTGATATTTGGTCTGCCACTAGCCTAAATGCTGTACGACAGACTTTATTATAAAGAAATTATCTTCAATATTCAAGATGGCCACTATGCCATCTCATTGGCCAATTTTCACTGTTGCATCTCTTGGCGCCGAGCACCGTAAGATCTTCTTTAGTTCTACGTCAGTTTAATCTTTTCCCTTCATTTCTCCTTTAGCATCTGTTGGATTGATAGTCTTATAAACAGTAACTAAATCTTGTAGTATCTTTTGACGAAAATGTCATTCAGATGAATTGAGAGTTTTCTTTCAAAATGAGTTCACTGTATCGGTCCCAAAATCTAACATGCATAACTATGAATAGTGGGAAATCATCATATGGAATTTGAGAGAAAGACATGTCAAGCACTTCTTGAGAAATAGGATAACAAACTTGAACTGTCAAAATCCTAGATGGCTAATTAGCAGCCATCTTGTTTTCTCAAATTTGTGCACAAACATACACGACTATGGACCATGGGGGAACCTTCATATGAAATTTGGGAAAAGACCTGTCAAGTACTTCTTGAGAATTAGGGATAACAAACTGGTTATGTCGAAATCAAAGATGACTGTCTTGCAATCACCGTGATTTTTTCCCATCAGTCCCAAAAACGAAACATGCAGAACTATGGACCACTATGGAGAACCCACATATGAAATTATAGAAATGACCGTTCAATACTTTTTTGAGAAATACAGATAACAATAATTATTTATGGACGAAGGGTAATTTTATCAGCCCACCATCTTCAGATGGTGGGCTTTTTGAAGATGGTGGGCTTTGAAGATGGTGGGCTTAAACTGAAATTGTACACCCACGGTCTGGATATTCTTTAGAAATAGTAAAATATGTTCATTTTATTAATTTTCATGTGTAAAAAAAGCATAACAGAGTAACAAGAAACAAAATGGAATAGGGTAGCTACACAAATCCTCTCTGTAGATATTTAGACAGTGCCTATTTTAGGCTCAATGCCCCAATAAACCATAAAAAATAAGTGACAACAAAACCATAATTTGAAGTTAAAATGTATAAAACTTGAGCTAAATCTGAACAAAGGAAAGATTTAAATGGACATCCTTGAAGAAATATAAGGAGAATAAGACCAGGTGTTCCTGAAGGGTAAGCGCCTGCTTCATTTACAACCGCAATGTAAATCTTGGTCAAATCAGAGCAATGTCTCGTTCTGTCCTCGCATCGAAAACTCGGATAGTGACAACAAATTTCCAAGGAACACTAATGAGCAAAATCTAATACATCGACCTTCATATAACACAAAAAAATGGCATATTTCCCTGTGAGATCCTGATGGCAACCATAAAACTTGTCTATCGTCTTCATCAACCCTGTGTTGCAAGTTTGTCGGTCAACAATCGATATCAATCACGTAAGCCATAATATTCGGAGCAAGTTCTTGCACAACTGCGACATGTTATATTGTAACACCGCAAGTAGGGGAAGCAGGGATGTTACTATCAAGAAAGAGAAAGTTCAAGGATAAGAAAGTCGAAATCATCTCGCGAATCGTACAACTTAGTAGTAAATCGTCTCTGTTGGCCATGTGTTAAGTAAAGATCTCCGCAGAGAGTTATAATTGTTAGGATTTTGATACGAAAGAAAAGAGTATCAAAAAATTGTAATTATAACTTAAAATCGGTAATAAAAAACGGAAAATATGAACAAATAAAATTATCTACAGCTATAAACCAAAATCTAAGACATGCTTAAAGGAGAATAAGACCAGGTGCTTCGAAAGAGTAAGCGCTCTCTTCTTTAATGACGGCAACTGACATTTTAACCTCGGTCAAATAACCAATGTTATATATTTACAGAGTTAATGCCCTTTGTGTGTTGTCGGGCGGAATATGTATCTATGTTTGGTGGTTTTGTCGTTACTTTTAATTAATACCCAGTGAATCTTCAGTACAAAAATAAAAATATGAAAAAAATACATTCATAAATAAATGAAATATTAGGTTTACCTGGAAGTTTAGATCTAGTTAACGTTAAATGACATGAAAAAAGAAACACGAATGTCGGTCAACAGCTCAAGTCAGGGGGGAAATAGACTACACATTTATTTAATACTCAAACCATTAATGATATTAGCATGTAGATATTAACATAATCCCAACTCATATATATATATACACCGCAGCTAATCTATCTAATTATAACTAATTAGGTTATTTAATACATTATGAACTGCACTTGTGTCCTTTTATTTCTATTCGTTCCGTAAGTCTGGTGTATCAGCGTACTGGCGTACCGTCGTGAATTAGGGTATCCCCGGCCGTCGTGTATTAGCTAGGGTACCCCGGGCCGGGCCGTTCCGGCTTTTTACCTTAATGATACCGTATACTCCTTGGGAGACCGTAAACTACGATCCGTATGACAAAGTTCGAGTGTCGTACTTATAGCATTTGCACAGGGACGTGAGAAATTGTCACAGCTGATATGTATCGACCAACTACCGTAATATTGCACGTCTTTGGTGTTTAAATCAACTCTCTGTAAAAATGGCTTCCCAAGGATGGTATATACGGGGATGACATTTGATTTAAACACGAATATCGTTTAATAGTACTCCCTACACATCAGGACAGGTCAAACTATATCGACGATATTGAATTCTCACGTCCCTGTGAGCACTTGGTTTTTAAAATACCTACAATCACTCTGTCGGATAATCCTTGCTGCAGTAGGTTATGTCTTGTTTACAAAATATATTTTGTCTCATACGGAACCTGCGTATTCCGACCACATTTCCATTCAAATGTCATACCACGAAATCAAATAGACAACAATACCGGAGCGGTTTTCTATCAGCACAAGTTGAAATTTAGTCTGAACCTCTCTTACCGGAGGGCTAAGGAGACTCGGCTAGTTGTCGGATTGGACAGGTTTAACCATAAAAAAATAAAAATTACATTGTGAACAACTTGATGGTGAATTTTAATAACTTTCCTTCACATTTCCGAACAAAATCACTTTGCGTTAAAATCGAAGGGATACGTATTAATTTATTAAACCGAATATTTAAATGTTTCCCTTTTCAGATTATGATGTGTCCGGACAATCTCCAAATATACATTTTCATAAGTATTCTGGATATTTTTTGAGAATTTTGATTATTAAAATAAATAATATTTCAGTGGAACCTCGTTGGTCCGGAACCTTGGTTCCGGAAAATCTTCCGAAATATCGAAAAGTCTGAATTATTGAGACAGTTAAGTTTCAGAATACATAATTATATATATTATATAACCTTCCGGAAAGCGAATTTCCGGACTTTGCGATACTAGATTAATGAGTACAATACAATGGACCTTATCTCTTTAATGTACACGTTTTAAAATATGTATATACACATAGATATTGCTTCATGTATTTCACCGCCACGCTTCCGTACGTAAAATATCAAAATTAATCGGCTATACACGTTCATTCAATTTGTAATAATGAATAATGCAAACTTTGCCGATCTGTTCAATGAAATGTGTGCCAGCTTTATCTAATACCATCTAATACCGACCTATATCTAACCTCTACGTACTTACCTTTTAAGAACATAGACTAATCACCTAACGTCACTAGGGTTGTATTATACTTATAACTCTCAGTACACATGTATCATGCCTTGATGGGATATCTAGCCGTATACTGATAGCAATCCCGTCTGTGTAAATTTACACGCGTCAGAACGTTTAAAAACTTTCACGTTCCAATAGGATAATCATGAGTTGCAGAAGACACGATGGGCATCCCCTTGTTAGGGTCTGTTTTTCCTGTAGTGACCAGCTGGTGTGCGACGAGTGTACGAAACTTGACCACTCCGGCCACATCTTCCGCGAGATCGAGGAAGTCGGTAAAGAACGACAGAAGACGTTGCTCCAGAACCTCAAAGAAACGGAAGCTGTTGTTTTGGGTATACAACAAGACCTGGGGAAACTTCAAAGCTTTAACGAAGGCAATCGATCACAGTCCAGAGACGTTGTCGACAAGATACAGCGCCGAGGCAAAGACATTCAAGACGCCGTCAACCAATACACAAAGCAACTGGTGTTTATGTGCGAACGGCATCATAACGACACAGATTACGACATCGCCGAAACCAAAGTGAGACTAGACTCGGAACTTATGAACGCAACCAAGTCTCGTGGTATTATACAAGCTGCGTTAGAGTCCGAGAACTTCCCAAAAATCATAGAAACTGAGAAATACCACCGGAACAATCAATATCAGAGACAGGTGGTTTCCGTTAAGTCTCCGAGATCCGTTGCTTTAGTGCACGGAGCAGGTACCGTCGGACATCTTAGGGAAATATTCGGAGATATTGAAATTCAGCATCAGGATAATTACCAATATCGTTTCCACAACGAATCTGAGACACGAGAAGAACACGAAAATGCAAAAAGAAGAAAACAAGATGGCGGCTACAACGTGTGTGACACAACCGTCACTTCAGCGTTCGAGCAGACGACATCCTCTTTCGGAATCTGTTTCATTTGTCCGTCGCTAGCATCGGTCGATGAATGCTGGATACGTCTTGAAAGAATGAACGAGATTAAACTGGTCTCCAGGACGGGCGATGTGAAACAAACAATCCATTTCGACACTGCTGTAGCCTGTCTCGCTAATACTGCGGACAATCGGACAGTGGTCAGTTGTCCGGACAAACATATTATACAAGAGATTCTACCGGACGGAACACCGAAGACACTTTTCCATCTGGACAGACTGTCCCCGCGTGCGCTATGTCTGACGACAGAAGGAAATCTTCTGGTGAGTCTAGTAGAGAAATGGAGTTATTCCGTATCTGCTTTCAGCACACGGAAGATCGCTAAGTATACAGTCAAAGGTTACAAAATGGCGGAAGCAGAATACGACGGCCACCGGAAGAGGTTGTTTATCAAGCCTTCAAGAGTCGCTACAAGTCTTTCTTCCGGTGATGTGGCCGTCATCAATCGAACGGAATACGAAACTAGTCATCTAGTCATTTTAGACAAACATCTTCGCCTCAAGTTCCGATACTTTGGAGATAGGAAGATAATCCCGAGCTCGAAGCGTTACTATGGCAAAGAGTCTGTCCAGTTCTGTCCTCAGGACGTCCAGTACGACGCGGGAAACAACATCCTGATCGCCGAGCTGTACAGTTGTTCTATTCAGCTGATTGACGGCAATGGTCATCTGCTCAAGATCCTTCATACAGACGAGGACATTCCCTGGTCACTGGCCGTCCATACTGACCATCAGGTGTGGACAGGCTACAACAGCGGAAAGGTCAAGGTACTCAGCTACCGTAAGTATCTGTCGTAGGACATGGTATTAATTTTCCTAAGGTTTGGTTTGCTATTATTTTGTTTAGCATCCCGTTAACCGCTAATGTCTTTTAAGGACGTGCCTCCATAAGTATCTAATGTTTGCGTGCATGTGTGTAGTATTGGCTCTTTGTGATAGCGCGGATCTGATGCCGATTGTAAGAGTGCTACCTCACTGAAATACCATGTCGAAGGCACCCATGACAGTATTCCACATTAAGCAGGGAATAACAACTACCCGTATGTTTGAAGACGTTTGTGTGTCCAGGCCTGTGGACAGAACCCACCGCATGCCTCACTTGGCTTAATGTTCAACACTAGGCCAAAAGTGAGGTATTGCCAAGGAAGGCACTAGGAAACGAAAAGGCTGTTATGAGTTGCTTTTGCGTCCCGAGGTAGAGGGCACAAAAAACTTCGATTCTGCAGGGATTTCCACATTAATCGCCTCTAACAACATTTAGAAGATAACAGCAGATTTGTTATTTTCTAAATCCCCGACCTGCAAAGTAGAACATCCCTGTCATACTTTTTTTTATACAAACAGTAACCTCCCCTTAATTTCTTTTAGAATAAAAAAAAAAGCTGTCGTAGGACTGCGCAAGGGGACTAACAAACTTATCAGGTAGCCCATTTGGTTTGTGAGCGGAGGTCCTGGGTTAGAATCACCGATCTGGCTCCGTTGCATTTTTCACTTTCAGAACACCGTTGTAGATTTCCTTTTATGTTGTTTTTTTATCTATATTTTTTACTTCATAAAAATATCGCCAAGTATTGAGGGTTTTTCCCCAGAAAAAACCCCAGTAAAGCTATTGTCATGCAAGTAAAAATCTCCCTATTCATACCTATTGTTTTTTGGCTTTAAAACGGAGATACTTAGCACATGTCTCCAGTAACAAGACGTAACAATCGGGAACCATCGGCACTTTGCGTAAACGAGGAACCACTCTTTTTCAGAAATCGACGCCGGTTAACGATAATTGATGATCAATGTATATGTTCTTTAAATTAAACTATAGTTTTGTTCCGTTCGGGATATAACGACCTTTTAACATCTTCTACGGTCATATGAAGATTGGTACCGGAAGGGACTTATCACAGTAAATAAAGAGTAGGTTGGTTGGTTGTACAGGTTTAACGTCAACAGCTAAGGTCATTTAAGGACGTGCCTCCATGTGTGCTGTGTAAGCCTGCATGTGTGAACGTGTGCCGGAGGCAGGTATTTTGACAGTTGATGTATAAGTCCCCGAGTGATAGCGCGGATCTGATGCCGATTTTATAGTGCTATCTCACTGAAATAGTTGTTGCCATTATCGTGAATGCTGAGAGAGTAGGAAAACGAGAAAAGAAAAGAATGAGCANCTTCACCCCTTCCCCATTGCTCTCCTCATATACGTACATGTATGTAGTGGGATACAGCATTAGCGATAGGACCACATTAGTCGCCTACATATATGAAGTCGGCCAATTCCAATCTAAGTCACATATAACTTTGTCATATATTTCTTATGAAAATATGCTCTCGTAACAGCTATTCAAGGGTCGTTGGAAAATATTTGATTTGCTGTATCATTTTACTATCATAAGAGGCAATTCTATGAACCCCCTGCATAATCTGGTTCTTCTTTTCCAACTCGCCCAGGCAATTAAAACGACCCAACCAGTCGATCGATGTTCAGTTATACACTGAAGTCCAGTACAGAAAGTATTTGAAAAGAGATACAAGAAATGTATTTATATTTCATTTAGGGATCCCTCACTGCAGGCAAAACACTGTATCCAACTGTAGTTTTGGTTAGAGCAACAGTTTAAATATAAAATATAAGATGTACGGGGTTCGAATCCTGGCCAGTCTCCGTTGCATTTTACACCAAGAACACTCACTGTTGCTGCATTTTCTTTCATCTTCATCATTTTTCCTAAAACTTCCGGGAACTTATGTGGTTTTTCTCTTCGGGAATGATTTATCAAAGCAATGGCCATGCAGGGAAAAGAAGTTTCCAACGCACAGCTACACATTTTTTGGCAGCGGTACGGGGATCCTTTAAAGTTCCATGTTTGCAGATTTCGACTTAATTGTGATTTCATAGTTGGTCTCGCTTTTCAATGATGTTTTTACTTTATTTTTTATTTCAGTTAAATAGACAATACAAGCGTGTGAACAACTATGTCACTGTGGCGGAGGTGATGGACTTTATCACAACAGTGTCGAAACTTCTTGAACTTCTGTTTGGAAACCTTGACTACGCCATGCTACTGTGTCTCATCTCGGATGGAAGTCGTGCAAGAGAAATATACTGGATTACAGTTTACAGAATTATTGTTTCATATTCTTATAGATATCTGGTTAAATCTGAAACGTCGATAGCAATGTTATATTGTTTTCACAAAGGAATTAAGTTCAGACGAAAAACATTTTGGAGTGATCTTTGTGCATTTTAATTGAAGTCACACGCACACAAATAAACAGATAATTTATTGACAGAAACCTACGTTTTTTTAATCGGACAACAAATTCCCCTGGGACCGATTACAGTGGTGATCATTTGATCATAGTATAATTACCTCGTGGTATTCTCTGATGTTTTAACCGTCACCTGTCCGCTATAGGTACGTCCAGCGAGCATGACCATATACTGACCACAAGACGTAAAGGACGGAGCTTGCCCTCCATCATTTGGAAGTATCGGCAGACAGCTTTGTGTTGAAGAACTAACTTTGAAGTCCGTTTAAACTTTGAAATTTCGACAGTATTAATATGCTATTTTCAAACCAGAGTTGTTGAATTGGACACCGATGCCGGGTTGTTCTGGTTCATATGTACCTAATTCAAGAAATTACTCTTAATTCAACTTTATTTTTTATCACGAATGTAAATGGAGTAATGATAATGAACACAAATATTCTATTTTTAACATTTATATAATAATACTTCAGCTATATAAGAGCTTACTTTTGGATTATCTTTTATCACAAGACGGGGAGGAAAAAAATCTTGCTCCTTCCTTTGATGAGCTCCAGTTTCCCGGGTCATATTTCCCTTATTCGGAGCCTCTCCAGAAAACCCCCAAAAGAAACGTTTCGGCGATCGGGAACCGTCGGCACTTTCCGTAAACGACTTTTACAGAAAGTGCTGTCGGAAGCAGACGACAGCAATGGCACGTCAACCTGACCATTTTCACTGTAGTGGTATTTATTTTTTTATTTCGGTATAATATACATTTATTGCTTTTGTGTTAGAGAAAACACGAATCCCTTGCTTCGCCCTCGTGAACATAAAGAAGCACAGGAAACAAAGAATCGTGTTTCCCTACCACAAGGAAATAAATCTATAGAATGTATATCTTACTGAATACAGATATTTATATCATGTCATGAAACATGTCTTAACAAAACAACACCAGGAACATTATAAAATCGCGATAGCCAGGTTGTCGAAATACACAGGTTTACACAGATTATGCGCCAAGAACGTCAAACTTTATCATTATTGTGATTCTAGAAAGGACATTTCCAGTTTGTAGTAATCTTTCAGTCAAATGTTGCAAAAATGAAATGCGTAAGATGTTTACAATTTCATGCATTATTGGCCTTTTATTACATTTGATTCTTGCATAAATGAAGATGGCTTTAAACTATTCTTAGTGGCTAGTCTTTTCTATGGACATAATAAATAATGATCATTGTACATATTCTATAACCTGCAGAGTTTGTATTACTGGAGACAATCGGAGTTTACAAACGCGAGGATGTGCTTTCCATCGTGAGGACGACACTTTAAAATCACGTGACTTCGCGAATTCGCGATTCCCAAACTTTGACACATGGAGATAAAAATTCCAGAATGCACAGTTTATTGTTTAAACATATTATAATGGTTGACTTTAAAATACGCAATTATGACAAAATGAACTCTACTTTTATTCTCAATTTATTTACTTCAAAATATTAAATGCGACTCATCATATTTGACGGATAAAATGTATACCAAATTAAAACACTTGGCCCAATGGGCCTGCATTGCTCACCTGTAATTCAATGCTGATGGCAAATGATCTCCTATATGTGACCTTTAAAGTGAGTCAAGGCCAACAGTTTATTAAGCAAAACTGTTCACCAGGCACTGTACCTTTGTCCTCGATTGGATAAGTCATTGGTGACCCAACATCACTTGAATTTCCGGTTCCTTTTCAAATCTCGGATTCTCTAGATTCTTCTTTCTTACCTGCTTTCTGTCTTTTCGTCGGTATCTCCCTAAGCATCCGTCTCCCCATGACCTTGGGTGGTGCAAGGACGACGTTTAACCCCAAACAAACAATTGCATATAGTTCAATCCCGGTCTAGTACATATGACCAACCCTTACTAGCACTGTGCCAACGGTATGTTACTTATAAATAGCGTATTTTAGGACAAAAGATTGCCTGTGCGATTCTCGGGTAGCCAACTAGATTTTAGAGATACAGTAACATGTAGCATACTTCGGGTAGAACGTCCGTATAGAGTTCATTTGTCACTGTTCGATTCCCGGCCTGTCCGCTGTTGGAGACGTATGTTCGGTTACTTGACAACTTTCTAGAGTTCTTATACATATGACTACTGCAGCGTTACACAAACTACAGGTGAACGATTGCCATAGCTATAAATAGCACCACGTGTTTTTCAGTCATTCATGCGTGAACATAATTTACCAATTGAAAACAAAAATGGCGGACATACTGGTGCAAAAAAAAACCATTTTGACCGTGTACATTGAATCACGACGGACAATTTTATCGACCACGTGATAACACATTTCGATTTTTAGATTTAACATATTTCATGGGTAAATGGATGGACCCGAGTTTTCCAAACTTATCAGTAAAAATACGTATGGCTCTATGCCAGTGGCAAAGCTGGGGGGGTTTCCAAAAGTTTTGGGGCGAGAAATTTGCCGAGCGAAGCGAGGGAGTCTGCTAGGGGGGTCCGGGGGCATGCCCCCCCTGATTTTTTTTTATTCCTAAGTGTGAAATGGTGCATTCTGGCCACTGAAAATCTGCCTTCACATCTTATTAAATTTGTCTGTTTTATATGAATTTTGCATCAAAATTGACAGTACCAAAATTACTTGAAGCATTCTGGAAGTTTATACAAAGATGCTACAGTAATAAAAATGACCTTTTTTATGTAAGTAATTAATGCTTATCTTAAGACTTTGTATAGCTTTAGTATATGCTTCAAGTTCTTAGTGGCTTCACATCAATTGTTCATGGAATCATCAAATAACAACCAAACTAGTAATTGACATTCAGAATGTTTTAATAAATCAAGGATGAATTCTAAAATGAAGAAAATGTACACATCCTTCTTTCACTCACACACACCCACTAACACCCACACACCAACATTCATTCATGTATCCTCAAACATTTTCACATATACACACTCTTAACACCAAATATAACAATATTATAAATACTCTATCATAAGACCTCAATAAATATTCTCACAAGATCTCATTTAATTACTTTCAGTCATTCTCACATCATCTCAATGTATAACATATACTCTCACACATGACATCAATAAATATTTAAACAAGACTTCAATAAATACTGTACACCAAAAAATAAATATTTTAACAAGACCTCAATAAATACTCTACACAAAACAATGAATATTTTAACAAGACCTCAATAAATACTGTACACAAAACAATGAATATTTTAACAAGACCTCAATAAATATNTATGGCTCTATGCCATGTATGTTTTAAACAGACATAAGTTTTGAGTAATTGTACAGTAAAACCACGGACTTAGATATCTAATCTAATTCCGTGGTAAAACAAAACAAAAACTGAAACACGAAGTCAGAACAGGTATTACACCAGAAGCTGGTCAGAATGGCGTGGAGAGGGGCGACAATAATGTCGATTGTCAGGGGAGAAGATAGGGCGATGTACTAAGTCGTCATCTTTTCATTGCCACGATAAAAAAAAAATAACACTTTTTTGATTGTGTACATGTATGTATACAAACTCCATGTTCTAAACTAAATTTACGTGAAGCCTATCAAGTAGATTTTACAATTTAAGCGATTATCGTCTGGAAAATTATTTCACTGATCATAACTAAAGGAAAATGAAGTTTTTTTTTTCGTAAACGACACGTTCGTTTTTGGTAATTTTCTCTGCTGTGCAAGCTGTGTTTGTTAAGAAAAATAAATAAACTGATGGTAAGCCAAGTAGTTCATACGGAGTAGCATGCCTATTTTGAATGCTCATTCCGTCTAATAAGGGGAATGGTTGCATGCAATTCCTTATTGCATCTCTGCAAGCAATTATATCGATATTACTATCTTTACAACGGAAGTTTGAGCAATTTTGGTGAAATGTTACTATTTTTTTTTATTTAGTTTTGACTTTGCAGGTTATACAAGCTATGTTGAATCGACCATAGGATAGTTTTGAAAGTATTTATGATGTGTTTTTCATATATCATTGTAATTCTGTTTGCGCGCTTTGGCACACGGGTGGAGGTGGGTTTCCAGCACCTCGATTTACCCCAAACACCCAAAAAGCCTTTAAAGAAAAAAAACCCACCAAAAACATTCAATTTATACATTGTATTAATGTTCACCAACATTGTGGACATGTACGTAACGTAGGCCTAATGATATATTCCGGTTATTTTGATAGTTTTGGCAGAGCGTATACGTCTCTGGTTTTGGTGACTCAAGTATATACGTATTTCACTATCTCCGGTGATAGAAAGTTTGATCGATACTTGTTTTATAAAATTCTAGGTGTTTTTTTCACTCATTCATTACTCTATGATATTTACAGAAGTCTGTCTATTTTTTCCCTCACTGGTTACCTTTATTTTCATTTTGTTTCTCAGTCTTGACTATGAAAAGGTAGAATCTATCTGGCTAAACGACAAAGACTGCTCAACTTATGAATCTCTGCTGATTTGGGTGTTTATTCTCCTATAAGAAAGAATTTCTTACTGTCATAGAATGCATCTGTAAACACACTTACACTCAATATTAGCTTATCAAGCAGAAGGCAAGCGATTCCACGAAACCTGCGTTGAACCGGCAGCTTGAAAAGTGTTAAGGGGAAGTAACCGCGATACATCAGGTCACATAGCTACTTATGGGTAAGTACAGCGAAAGTCAAAGGCTTAAGCTGACCTTAATTCGAACAACTTATATTATGTGACACTAATACACATGGTATTAATTCTGTTAAATGAAAGAACGCTTAAGTTGTTTACGTCGGTATGAATAGAAGTCAAGAAACAGTGGTCCATTTAAAAAAAAAATGGTCCTGTACCTACAGTAGCATAAATATCTAAGTCGGTGGTAAAATCGTATGGCAATCGTTCAGCATGCAATACACCAAGATGGGACTGTTTCATAAAAATATTTTGATTTATTATTTTAAAGATAATCAACAAAATTAGCGTTGGCAGAAAAATGAGCAGGAACCAGTTTTCAGTCCCATCCCTTATATCACATCCAAGTTGGCCGGTTTAGCTCACATGACCACAGACATTTGCTGTAACCCTTTCACCACTGTAGACCATTATGGACTCCTCCAGATCAATGCATGGTTGAGTCTACTAAAGTTACATAGGGGTGAAAGGGTTCATATGAGTGACAAAATCTAAAATCAAATAAAAGGTTCATGTTACTAGCTGTAGCAAGGATGTGGAAATCATGATGAAATAAAAGAAGAAATATCGGAAAATTCACTACATTGTTCAATATTGGACATTGATTTAACTACACTGTATGTTTTGATGGGTACCACAGATCTAGCGAACACTAGATCTGTGGTACCCATCAAAACATACAGTCACCGATTTCATTCTGATCTGCTGTCATGCACAGTCTGATCATGCATTCAATATCTTTATGTTTTATCACAGTAATAAATGTATATTGCAAATTTGCAAAATGAATTATTGGTTATTCCATAAAATATATAACTGGACATATATCCACAATAATCGCCAGTGTAAATGATGTTATAGGCTGAAATGAAAGCATGTAGTTTTTTTTATCACAGGGACTTGATAATTTGTTACAGCAAAGCTTTTGTTTGGACTTAAACTGGTGTGATTAATGTAGTATTAATCATTCTATGGGTTTAGATCAACTCTCCATAAAAATGGCACCTGAAAGATGGTATACCGATATCATTGGAGATGGTATTTTCACCAAGAGTTGATCTCAACCCTTAGAAGTCTATCCCCATGTGCAAACATAGCTTTACTGTAGCCAATTCTTAGGTCCCTGTGTTTATAATTGGGTTTCCCATCCTAACAATATACTTTTTAATCATAACCCTGAGTTATCTACAAAACAAAGACTATTGTGTTTCCTTCTGTATAACTGTAAGAGCCAGTGTACCATAATGAATTTGTCGATGGATAAAAACTCACACAGCTAGACCAGTGGCGATCCAGAGACCTATCTGAGGGGGTTTCCATGTGGGGAAAAGTTGAGGAAAATGGTGAAAATACATGATTTTTATAGAAAATTATCTCTAAGCCAAATAAAACCCTCTGGATCCACCACTGCAGACAGTTCAACCTAAATTAATAATTAAGTTGATTTTAACAAAAGGCTGACTTTGTATCAATATTTACATTTTTTATATCCTGTATAATATATCAATCCAAAGATGTAATTTTACCATTCTTTTTTTCATTTTTAGGTGATAAGTCTTAAATTTTGTTGCTAATAAAAAAGTAGATACAGATATATATCTATGTTCCATTGTCCTGGGAAATATGACAATAACAAACACAAATCAAATGTTTTCAGGAATTATTTTTATTCATGACATGAAATTATGAAAACTGGAACATGCATTACAAATGCTTTTTTAATATAATTTTCCTTTGGAAAAAAACATCTACATGCATATTAACTATATTAACTGTTTATCACTCTCACACATCGCTGGCACTTTAATTTCTGTGTAGAATGAAACATAATATCTAGAAAAATATTCTAATAAAGGTCAGTTAACTCATTTACCCCTGAAATTTCATAATGGACTAATCCAACCTTTGAATTGGAAAAGTTCAAATGTGTCTTCAGGGATGAATGAGTTAAACGATTGTTATGAACATTTAACAAATAAACAGATATCTGCTGTAGGCATCAGAAGTTAAATCAACGTAAAGTGAAACTTTTTGAAATATTTTTAATCCTTTCACCACTGTAGACCATAATGGACTCATCCAGATCATTGAATGGTAGAGTCTACTAAAGCAACACAGGGGTTGAAGGGCTAAAATTCAGAACATTTGCTGATAGACAAGTTACAATTTAACAAAACAGTTTGTCTGTATCATGAATTTGATTCTATTCAAAAAACGGAAAACAGACTCGGGCCAATATCGGGGAGGGGCACCTAAGGGCCTATATCCCTTTGAAAAGGTACAAAATCTTAATTGTTTATCCTTTTTTCTCTCTCAAATTTCACCATTGCCTTGTTTTTTTCAGATATAATCTTCATCATTGGAATCTACTAAGCAAGGACAATTTATAAAAGTTCTTAAATCTTGTTTTCCCATACCTCAGATATTGTGTGTATGTTTTTAAAAGTTGTGTTGGCTATAATTATATGAAATTTTACTGGTTAAACTGAATGGCAGGCTTATTTATCAAGCATCAGCTTAGAAAATTAAAAAAAAAAGTCTTTCTCTGTGTAGAGAAAAACAACTCACACAAGCTATTTAGCCAGAATCCCATCCTCAATTTCATCACACATATCAACAGTTAAGTACAATGAGTTCACCAGAACAAGCTATTTTTATGGTGAGGAAGATCCAGAGAAAAATAATCAATCACTCTTGTGTTATTGCAAACAGGGATATTTCAATGGTAGATAAGATTTTTTGTAGTTTAGCAGTTATCAAAGTCTCATGCTAAACTTTAGAAAAGTATCTTTCTCTTGGATTGAGATTTCCATTCCTTCAACACACAGGAGTGAAAGATTCTATTGCTGATAATAATTGTACTGTGAGCCGATTTAAAGAAAAGAAAAAGGACAAATAGACAGACAGATATTAATCAGATACACAGACCGTCAGAGCAAAAGGTAGACAAGTATTTGAGTCGAGTCTAAGACAGACAGACAGATGGACAAACAGTGTCCAACAGACAGACAATTTCATGTCAAACAGACAGATATTTGAGTGATATACGGACGGTCAGACAGACACAGAAAAATGGTTTTAGTTTTGTTGCATGGCAAATCTATAAAAAATATTATTCACAAAAAGATGACATGTTAAATTTCAGTTAAACACAGGTATAAACAGTCCCTATTAGGAAAAAAAACCCATTGCACTTTTATTTCACGTTTGATCAACAAATGTTGGACAGTCTATATATGGCAATAACATAAATGATGGGCTTGCTTTAATGAATTAGGAAAGTTTAACTGCTAAAGATTAGGTGATTCTTACTGCTCTCACTAACCCTTTCACCACTGTATACCATAATGGACTCATCCAGATAAATGTATGGTAGAGTCTACTAAAGTTACCTAGGGGTGGAAGGGTTAAATTGTGATACAAATTGAAACGGGATGATATGAATTTAAACTATGCAATGTAACACTTTCAGGGTTTTGTGAATGATTTGAGTTTTGATAGAAATAAGTATGAAATCTGTATTTTGTTTCAATGATAAGTATAACTTCATGCCTATAGTGTACAGAAAATGCATGCAGTTAAGGGTATTCGACACTGTAAAATACTGTTTTCAGGATTTTTTGTTCTTAATTTCTGTGCTTTCTTAATTATAAACATTTCATTTTTCAAATCTCAAAATAAGATAGAATTTATTATCAAAGGTCAAAAATATAAAATTTGACCCAAGTAGTTTTCATACACTCCATTATATGTCGCAATTATAAAATTAAATCAGAACCTAAACTTGATAATACTTAGTGACGATTTCTTATATAGAAAATACACCTGCAAGGTTGGTATTCATGAAACCATTCTCATATGCCCAAGCATGGACTCTCATGTGCTCAAACCATCTTTCTTGTAATTCGCTTCGATCATGTGACTTGGTCAAAAAGTTAAACTCAAGCATTGAAAGAATGTGAATTTTTAACAATTGATCAATAAAACAGGAAATTGGGCTTGAGCACAGAATCTGACTTTGAGCACGAGAATAGTTCCGTGAATATCTGTAACATTATCTTGATTCTGGTACATGTGACGAGCCACCTTAACATGGCTGAAATGCTAATATCATGTATTTTATGAATTATTCCACATAATTCCTCCAAAAAATACAATGATGTAAATGATAATTCAATTTTTTAATAATATTCATATGATTAAATGCCTAAAATATATGCAAAATCGGACTAGATTTTTCTTTGTTCAAAATGGTAAAAAATCATTAATAACCAGTAAATATGAGTACTTAGCGGAAACATTTAAATGGTACAACAGTTTCATAAAGATCGTGAGAAATGGACGTTTTGTTGTATGACTGACTAGCTTCTTATACCTTAATACCGTATATTAAACTGATGAAACAGGAATGATATATTTAGTACTTATCAATAATATGTATTACAAATATGCATCAATTACCGGTTAACGTAAAGGAGTAGACTCAATAACAGCAGATTTCAGCCTCAAAAATGTTCGTAAATTTTCCAAATTTGTTGGAATTATGAAAAGTTTTTAAATTGTCAAAAATAAAGTTTAGATAATTTTTGTAACTCAGTAATGTATTTTTAGTTCGTATCTAATGTTAAATGTAATTTTGAGTTTTTTTTTTTTATTTCAGATAATTTAAGGGTGTAAGGGTGAAAAACAGCTCAAGGCATATGAGTCTATTCCTTTAGAAATCAAATCGACCGTATTTGAGCTAATAAATGCTCCTGTGTATTAACTAATTTTGAAGAATTAGAACGATTTTAGAATCATCCAAATTTCTCAAAAAAGTTAGCAGATAACTTTTATGTAAATTGGTAAAATTTGACAAAGAGATAGAACTCATGAACCAGTACAAAAGGATTATAAGAGTGGGTTTATAATGGGGGCACTTATTATATTGAATACGGTAATTAAAATGGAAGGATTGTTTGTGTAAAAAAATATTAAACTGAGACTAGATTTTGTCCTACGACCTGGTTATGCTTGTTAATAATAATACACAATTAATGGAATGATGAAAGCAATTAATAAATAAAAATCAACCTTAATAAATTACTTGTCACCGATTATGTTAACACTATATTAATGCGATGGCGTGACTGACGTTGAATTAATATCACAATATGCTTTCTGTGTCCTACCATGATACAAGAATTGGAAATTGTAGCAACATCGTAATCCAAATTGTTGAAACACCACTGCCTTCAAGCACTTAATAAACAACACAGTCTTTATCATTGATTTATTTTCTAACTATGAAAAAAGAATATCCCTGGCTTACCGAAATCATGTAGAATTAAATGAATAATCTATTATCAAAAGTCCTTGAAGAGATATTCAAATTTCCTTCAAACACAATACATTACAGTTATAAATATTTTATGAGTGTTGTCTCCCTTGGAATAATTGATTAACAATATTTCATGATTAAGTTATTTCTGAGTTTGATGTCAAAGAAATAATAAAAAATATCATTATTAAAATACAGTTAATTCTGTTAATTCTGTTTTATGTGGAATTCTTTTAAAAGAGATGCATGTCATTGTTAGATACAGCATACACCCTTAACTAAGAAATATAAAATTGAATGTAAAAAGTTTTCGTGTTAGACATTCAGAAGGATACATTTAATTCTACGTAAAATTGAGTTGAAATATCCAGGGGTAAAAACTTAATAGACCGTAGTAATTAAAGTTTAGCTTTTCTAGAAATCAAGAAATTGGGGGAATAGAAGGCAGTGGTAAGTAACAGTAAGATTGGCTGTCGCTGTAAGAATTGTGTTTAATGCAAGCCCCTATCTACAGCTCTTCTACAATCACACTTCTGTAGCATGACCTTGCTGAATTGCTGCTAAAAGATTATTTTTCGACCGCACAAATAATCTGCCCTTAGTCCATGGATTTTGTAGCCGGAGTGGCTGATAGTCATCGCGGAGAATTCTCTCCCTTGCACCAATCACAGCCACAAGACAGAAGTCTACTATTTTGTCTTCGGAGTAGGTAGGCCCCGACTTGCCCTTCATCACCAGGGCCTTGTTGAGATGTTTCACGACAAGATGGACGACCTCTCTTGCTGTCGTTCTCGAAGTGACATGTAACCGCACTCTTGTGCCCTTTGAGAGTCCTGTCTCGTAGGCGGCATACACTTCAAGTATTCCTGAACTATTTGTCGATGAATCCGGCGGGTTTGACACTGGAGATTTACTCTCCGTTGGCGTACTTTCTCTCCCCTTTTGTATGTGTCCATTTGTTCGTTGAACCTCCTCAGTTGGATCGTAAAACTTTGCAATCTTTCGATTGTCTTTTCCGACACTTATTTCATTCGAATCACACGCTGTTGACCCACAGCTTGGCTGGGAATTGTTATTATCCAGAATTTTTCTATTTGATTTTCCGTGGAAGTTTGGCGTGTCTGTTTCCTTGTCAGTGGACATAATCAGACTAACGGGTGTTCCGCCGTGCACAGATTTGTCGCGAGCGTACGTAATAATGTCCATCACCCATCGTGTACTTTTCCAGGCAGAGTCTAAATGCTGCTGTAGTGTGTTAAGTTTATCTACTCGTGACTTTGCAGAACTCAGCTCCCCGGAAGAAAAGGCCTGAAATAACAAAAGACCAATTGTAATTTTGCAGTTCATTTAAGACATTTCCTACATCTTGCTGATTACAAAGAAAGTTTTCAGTCCTTGGGATTTTTTTAGCTGTATGATCAAACTCATTATTTGTCCTGGATATTTCGATTGGTCCCAACAACTTAAGTCATTAGTACTTGTCAATCTTATTAGCAGCACCCTGGATATATGACTTAAGGGTATATGCTACCTTACTGTAACATGGACACATAAAGGTATATGCTACCTAACTGTGACATGGAGACTTAAGGAAGTATGCTACCTCACTCTGATATTGAGACTTAAGGATGTATACTACTTTACTGTGACATGGAAACCTTAAGGATGTATGTTTCCTTACTATGACATGGAGACTTAAGGAAGTTTGCTACCTTACTGTGACATGGAGACTTAAGGGTGTATGCTATCTTACTGTGACACTGGAACTAAGGGTGTATGCTACCTTACTGTGACATGGACACTTAAGTGTGTATGCTAACTTACTGTGACATGTAGACTTATGGATATATGCTATACCTTACTGTGACATGTAGACTTAAGGACATATGCTATACCTTACTGTGACATGGAGACTTAAGGGTGTATGCTATCTTACTGTGACACTGGGACTAAGGGTGTATGCTACCTAACTGTGACATGGAGACTTAAGGAAGTATGCTACCTTACTGTGACATGGAGACTTAAGGATATATGCTATACCTAACTGTGACATGGAGACTTAAGGATGTATGCTACCTTACTGTGACATGGAGACTTGAAGCATTATGTCTGCTTCAACGCACTTGCAGGATTGTATACATCAACTGGAGCTCTCTTCCTCATTTTTTAAACACCTACGCCACTTTAATATGTTGGATGAATTACATAAGCTAAGTGACCTCAAAAGCTACGACAGTTTACTCACCTCTCTTTGGGCTTGCTGTGCCAGGGCGAGGTCCATCTCGAGTAGGGAAGAGAGTCGTGAGTATTTACTCAGGAGTCGAGTCTGGTACGTGTTCAGGTGGACTAAAAAACAATACCATAAACGATGATCTACTGAATGATGCAAAATTTGAAATTTTAAAACACTTTGCAACATAACTTACATAGAAGCTTTGACATAAATCAAATGCCACTTCAAATTTTTGAATTTTGATCTATTTAGATAACTGGGAATCAGAATAACAATTATTCTTTATAAGTTTTCTCTCAATCAAAAAGGTAGAAATCTGTTCATATACGGTCCACTTTAGGTAATTTTGAAAATTTCGTCATTAAAAATCAGGTGAAATTAAACAGAAAGATGTACGATATGTGACATTAAACTATGTGGTAATCAACCAATCAAATTGATTCCGTAAAAATAAAGGGAGATAAATCTTGATACAAACTACAGAGATTTTCAGTCACTCTAACACTAATCCAATATCCTCCCTTACTTAAAAAATGTAAATGTATATGGATAAAAAGAAAGAATATTTTAGAGTTAAGTTTTTCTTTATATAAGTAAAATGTAATGAATTACAGGTAAATGCCTTACTTGTTTCAAACACTTTGACAGGCAGAAGCATAAAGTCTCTCTTTAAGGCGAGGTCGTCTGCCTGTCCCGGTACAATGCACACATTCTCTATAGGGGGCAGCAGCAATAGAAACGTAACGTCACTGCTCACCTCCACGACCTCCAGATCGTAAATACGATGCATTTTCGCAAGGTTTTCCGGAATATCTGAAATGAGAGAAAATATGATTATTAGTATACAGGTAAACCTGCTCATGGAACTACCTCCGTTAAGCGACCACCTGTGTTAAGAAACCAATTTTAATGTTCCATAATTTGGTGATTTCATTGTGAATTGAGCCCACCTCCTTAAAAGACCCTTTTTTTAGACTTACCAAAGGTGATCTCTTCATAAAGGTTTAATTGTATAAACAAGCCATTTAGATTACTATGTCATGCCTGTGCCCCGCTTTGTACATCAATGCACGTACATGTCACGTTTTGCGGGTGGTCTAGCTCTTACAGTTTCAGAGCACTTAAACGCAAAAACTTAATGTTGATGGAGATGCTGACAAAGTCAATAGACCATGAAAGGTAGGCCGACCATGAAAGGTAGGCCGCATCCAGCATTTGATGCATGGGTTGAGATGTACTACATAAGATGCATCTATGGTCCAAGTTCGGTTGGTCTAGCACTTATACTTTCAGTGAAACTAACTTAAACGCAAAAACTTAATGTTGACGCCGCCGTCGCCGGAAAAGCCACACCTAAGTCTCGCTACCGCTACTTCGTGGCAGCGAGAAAAAAATGAGACACTAAATCTTAACTTACCTAACATGTCAAAGAGCCTTTCTGAACCGTTCATCAGCTCTTTCTGAAAATGAGGTTTTGCTGTGGTCTGCCTCCCAGAACTAACATCCTGTAACCATTCCCATTCTTCTCTGTAATACAAAATGGTGGACATTTAAATTTATTTTCAATTCCAAGCAATAAATTTCCAGCAATTGTAGAATATAACATCTATTTGCCTGAGTCAGAATTTCTGATCCTTTTTATAAGGATTTTAAAGCAAGCAATGAAGGGTAAGTATTAATCCTAAAATAGAGACAGATTGTTCCTTTTTCTCTGCCATTTCAAGTCTGACACCCAAATCAATATAAAGTTGCATTTTAATAATATCTCAACATAATATTCTCACATATTATTTACTTTAACTCATTCACCCCTGAAGACACATTTGACCTTTTCCAATTCAAAGGTTGGGATAGTTCATTATGACATTTCAGGGGTGAATGAGTTAAATAGTAGCCAAACAAGCACATTTTAAGGCTAATCTGTGGGGATTACAAGATAAAGTATCAAACACAGTTTTAAAATAAAATGAAGTTACGAACCTCAGTGAAGGAAGTAATAAGAGTGTGTTTTCATTTACTTTGTTGGTGTGTATACTACTTTGCACATTATACTGATTTTTTGTGTCTGAGTTTTCTCCCTTTTATAGTACACTAGTGATTTGTATAAAGTTAGCTCCCTTACTCATCATACCTGTTGTTTATTTTAGAGCTTTCACATTCCTATTTTGTCTTAAACAGCTTTTATCTAAAAAACTGAATACTTGAGACATCAAATCCAATTACCATTCATAGAACATAAAGTTTTAACTATTGTGGAGCTCTTTTGGTATGAAGATGCATGTCTAAAGTTAAGGTAGCATACACCCTTAACTCCCAAATAAGGATGCTACAGGCAATATAGAATGACTTTCCACCACACTTACTTGGATATGTTGGGACAGTTGCGAAGCTTGACGTTTGGAAGATTATTGGGGGCCTTGCTTGGTACGAGAAGCTGGATAAGTTCCACTGACACCTGAACTTTGAGGTAACCAAGGTACAGACCCTTCGCCAGTGGTACGGTACTGGTCTGGTGGTACACCACCATCTCCTGTAAAAATGCAAGGACAGATCTGTAAATCAGGACAAGCCCTGCAAATATTTACGTCACGTTTCTTAGAGGAAGGACACTAAAGTTTTGAGAATTTCACTTCTATTCAATTAAAATGCACTAATTTTTTAAGAGCTTTACTTTATATCGTGAAAATTAAAAGGCACTTAAAAGTTCTCAATCTAGAAAGACAATATGGAGAACAACAGAATCAATTTACATCTGACGGTCAAGTAAACAGTACATTACAATTCACTTAAACAGATGAAAAATTATAAACATTTCATTTTTAAACACAAACATGTCTTTAACTGAATTCCTGAGTCTATTAATGCTTCTTCTTCATAAAGACAGATTGGATGATGCTCTGGTCTATACAGGGTTCCAGATTACACAGGGACCAGTTTAGACAGGTGAACACCCTGTATAACGACTCATACTTACAGACAAGGAGTTGACTAGAATATCCATAGAGTCTGTGGAATCAGTACTTGACCCTCCAGAGTTGGGCGTGGAAGTACGCCTTAACAACTTTGCGGAGTTGACCCACTTTCCGGAACTGAGACAGACAGACTTCATTTCCTTGACGTCGCTGACAGTGGTCAGTATTATGCTACCGTTGATGTCCTTCAGGGGTTTGTGGTGAAACTGACCAAGGTCGTTTACACCAAGAGCACTCTACAATACAAAATGATATCAAATATACAGCAAAACCTCATTATACTGCCACCATCTGTCAAGAGAAATTTTGGCGTTATAAAGGGAAACCTCTTTTTAACGCCAAAAATTCTCTTATAATGAAAAATATGAATTTCTTCTTTTACCAGATATCAGCCAATGAAGGGAGTTCACTTAAATTGACTTCATTCACTATAAGCTTAACTTATTTTATATGAAAGTAAAAAAAGGTTTACCTGTAACACTGATATAGCCTGTAAGAGTTTGTTACGAAAATGCATGGTGCCTGCACTCGTGTTCTTATCCATGTCTTGACGAAAGGATTTCACATCATCCCAATTACAGGAAATCTGTCGAAATAAAACCCAATTTTATCAGAATATTTCAGTCCATTGAAACAAGCAAAGAAGTCCTAAAAATACCAATATAACAATTTTCATTAATAATTTGATTTTGTGTGAATTCCTTTACAAAAAATCTTTAGATATAAAAAAAGTTTCATTAGATACACGCTTTTCATAGGAAAATGTGAAATAAATTCATAGATTCAATTTCTCTAATTATTAATGTTTTGAAAAAAAAAATTGAATTTATCCTATGTACCTGTTGACTTTTAACTGCCTTTTAATAAGGTGCTTCACACTTAGACAAAGATAGGAAGGACTATATTAGACTGTTTTCTCTCTCGTTCTCACGACCCTTTATTTACACAGAAGTGTCAGTGTTAACATACATCAGCTTACCTTCATTAACCAATGGAGGTCGTTATAGACAGCAGGTCCAGCAAAGTTCTCGTCAACCTCCATGACTGGTAGCTGGTCGTCAGATGTTACAAAAACCTTGTCCCCACTATACAGTAGACAAGCCATATACACCCCTCTGTGGACACAAAATTTTACAAATATAGAAAAATTGCACCAATCAAAATCAAAAGGAATCATCTCATTAGAGAGATTTTGGTACATATGCCATAAGGTGAAAGAATACAAAATTTTCCTGATTTCATCATGTAATTTAACTTCCCAGCCTGACTTTTGTCTATTTATACAGCTGGGTGTACTAGAATATGTACTGAAAAAAGCTTCTTGCTCAAGCAAAATGATACAATTGAATTACTTCCCTTACATTAGGGTAGTCAAGCAGTTTTCATTTGTTATAAATTATCTTAGAACTTTTATGTCCTGTACAATATAAAACATTATAGTATATAATTTTGTGGCTTAGTTTAAAGAACACATATTTCTTCTCGATAAAGAATCATCAAAATTTATCAACTTTAAAAAAAGGGTTAAAGGTGAAAAAGAACAAACCTTTTTAATGCCTTTTGAAATTTTGGTGCGGAAGTAAACAGGTTTTTTATACTCTTCCTCTTGCGCTGTTGAGGAGAATCGCCACCAGAACTTTCTGCAAAATAGAGATTAAAATATATTTATTTAATGTGCTTGATAAAAGTATTCTGAATCTTGTTGAAACAGTTTAGTTTGTTTGTGCTTTACATCCTATTATTACAGCTAGGGCCAGTACCTGACAACTGCCCTTAAGGTACATGTAGGTCTCGAACCTACATCCCAGTGGTGGAGGGCTAGTGGTAGCAGAATGTCAGAAGCTTTACCCACTTAGCCACATGATCTTCTTCACTATGAAATACGATTTCTGACCAACATTTCGCCAACACCTTGGTTTAAAGTAAAAACAAAATTCATATCCCCATGACTCTGATGTACTAGACATTTGGTCATACACTGTAAAGATGTAAAGATCAATTTCAAACCTTTTAATTCTGAAGCATCTGCAGGTCGGTGTTGTTTGACATTCGAAAAGATTCCTGCCAAGTGTTCTAATTTTCCGTCAGTTCTTGACGCCATTGATCCCTCAACATCTCTCCAAGCTGTGAAAGAAGGAAAAAGTTAACAATAAAAATTCATTATTTCTCCAAGGTGAGAAGGAAGAGAAAAGTAAACAATAAACTCTTAATATCTCTCTAAGGTGAGGAGGAAGAGAAAAGTAAACAATAAACATTAGATATTTCTCCTGGATGTGGAGGAAGACAAAAATTAGCAACAAAGGAAGGCAAATGTAAACAATAAACACACTTTACATCTCTCCAAATTGAGAAGGAAGACAAAATTATGTTCCGACAAATCAAACCTCAATTTTTGTTGTTGTGGATTCGTATATATATTTTGTATACTGTAATATCACGTGTGAAAAGCCAGTTTTGGGAATACCTGATATTGACCAATCTTACAAATTTTTTTCTTTTATTATTATTAAGTATTATGACTTGACACTTTATTCTGAACAATCAATTTGGCGTCGAAAGCACTAGATCAATACCCGTTTCACTAGGTATCTACATCATACGTACATGATGGCACGGCATACGTAGGTTTGGTGGGAGTGAAGGGGCTGTAACCCTTCATGTTCCAGGCGGACACCCTTATGTAGTACTTGTTTCCCTTCACCAGACTGGGTACCTCGTACTCTAGGTGGCGCATGTCCTCGACGATCTGATCCCCCGCCAGCGGCATGAAGTCTTCAAAGCAACTCCATTCAACTATCAACAAAAGACACAGCTCATTACATTGCTGATTATTGGGTAGTGGGGGTAGGGGGGGGGGATGGGTCGGTTTTGAGGAGTGGGGT
>NW_018407509.1:1674354-1680483 GCF_002113885.1 Mizuhopecten yessoensis
GGGGTGGGGGGTGGGAGTTGATATAGACAGGTATGGATGAAGTGTAGATTCATTTCAGAGGGAGGGGAAGGGGTTGGGAAAGGGGTTAGGGAGCCGGGGTTGATATAGAGGGATGGGTAAAGTAATGATTACATGGGTTTATTGAAGAGAGATGACACAGCTATAGTGGTTAGAGGGTAGTTGTATGTAAAGAGGGAAGAGGGACTAACGTTGAGGGATAAAAGATTGAGAAGTAGAGACTATAGCAGGATGAATGGCGGAATGGCTAAGGGTAGATTTAGTTAGAGCTGGGTTCTTTTCATTACTTTTGGAATAAAGGCCTGTCGCTTATCAACAGGGAAAATTGTCTCACGGTAATGTGGAAAAACAAAGTTTTAACAAAAAGAAATTATCCCCTGATAATTATGATCATGTCTTTTGTTTTTGTTTTCCGCATTTCAGATGGTAGCAATGTCAGATGAAAACATGCTAAAACTGAACTGAAATGAAAAAGAATACAACTTTTTTTCAATGGAAATGAGGTCCAAATTCAGCCACAAAATGTCTGTGAAACAGCCCTGAAGGAGTAGGTGGATGAAAGGGTAGCTACAAATGGGTTAATAAAGAAGAAATGAACTGACTGAGAAGGGGGGGAATGGGGTAGCTATAAAATGGTTACATGTATGGAAGATCACAGACTGATTGAAAAACAGGATGGAATAAGGTGCAGGAAGAAAATGAAGAGAAAACCATGAAAGGAGGAGATGATTGGGGAGTTGACCTCTTACAGAGAATTCATGTCTCACTTACGAGTAATTCATGTGATAATAATTTGTACATCAAACGGAAAATAAATTATAATGGTTTTTTTTTCATAATTACAATTTACTGCATGTGGGCCTATTTAGGGTCCCCTGATGTGTACATGTGTTGGTGTAGAGGATGCTGTATAATAGAGTCGGCTGGATGTTTGTTAGCCATCACTATCACACCAGATAGACAACAGATACACTATCAGTCCCTTCGGCAGTTAGATCTTCCTCACTTACTAGTGTAGGAGCAATGAACCCCCCTTCCCCCTCCCCATTGCCCAACCCTCACTTCCACTCTCCCTACTCCCCTTCCTCTTTTATCATTGCCACAAGCTTCATATTTGAAACATGTTTCTTAGATCTTCAAAACAACTTTTTTCAAAACTATTTGCATGGTATTTGCATAGGGTACAGATGTAACTTATTAAAATCTAAGAACATTATGTTTCAATATTGCAAATGTGTCTTTTAAAAAAATTCTTCTTTAGTTACCGGGTAAGTTGAATAATTAACTTATTGATTTTGATAATCATTTATTATTAATATGTCCTGTTATAAACTTTTAACCTCTATGTAAGTTCAACCATATTTTCTTATTACGTTTTCAAAAATTATTGATAATATGGTATTGTTAAACATATATAGACATCGTTTAATTTACAACAATTATGAAACAAGATTTTTGTGAAAAAATTAAACTTATATCAATCGATTTTGTTTGTCCAAATGAAACTACACAGGGGGTCTCAATATGGGAGGAAACTGGATTACCCAGAGAAATGCCAGGTGGTCGGGCAGGTGACCTCATATACCTTTTCGTGTCAGATTGGGGAATTGAACCCCTTGCCATCTTGGTGAAAAACGAGTACATTATCCCCCGTGCCACCTTTAATCTCTAACCATTATACATGTAGATATATAATTATGTCCGACCATATTTTCTAACTTACGTTTGTACAACATAATCTCTAACCACAGGTCTATCCCAACATTTTGAAATTAGCAGAACTTTTATTTTTTTTAATCTTCAAACTTAATGATACATAACAAGACCTAATTTCAAAGTTTCATCCAAAGGTAAAAATAAAAACCTTTCCGTAATCTGGAGTTTGGCATTACCACAAGTGATAAAAGTCCTAACTTGCATGTGTTGATGACGTCCATTGACGGAACATGTACGTAGTTTACTGCGTTTTTAAAATATCTTATTCCTACACATGTGATGATGGAATGAAACATCTGTGTGTGGAACGGTTCGGCCATATGGTGATCTGACATTTAAACGACTCACCTTGCGATTTGTAAACATACACATCAAGACCGATATATTCTCCACAAAAAATGCCGTTCATTAACCTGACAGACTGCAGACTTGAAATAAGTAAAATTTGCAAAAATGAAATTATATGCATAAAAAAAAAAGTTTTTTGGAAAAATGCCAAAGTTTTATTGAGATCCAGATTTCAGAGGAAAGAATCAATATTTGACTACAATGAAAAGTTGATAACTTTAAAATCTAAGAATTGCTTAATGTACTTTTTTATTGTGATGCTAAATGAAAATCATGATTCAACTAAGATTAAAGTTTTTTAAATCAAAGATGCATTAAGTCATTCACCCCTGAAGACACATTTGAACTCTTCCAATTCAAAGGTTGGAATGATTCATTAAGAAATTTCAGTGGTGTATGAACTAAGGAAAGATTTAGACAATTTGTATTTGATAATACTTATTTTAAGTACCTGAACTAAAACTTTTCTGGAAGTCCTTGCTAAATACATACATAGACATATATCAATTTCCTTTAAAAAAACATAATTGAGACAATTTTTGTTCATTTTTTTTCTGTAATTTTCTATTAATGAGAGAATTTGAACTATGTGTTTTTAGTTTTATAAAATCATATTGACTTTTTCAGTGGATTAACAAATGTACATTGCATGTTTTTGACGACAAAGATGTAACTTGAGTTGGACAAACATTAAACAATCAGTACCAGGTACACATGTATTCCCTTGGGCGAACAGCACACGTACATAACCAGACATCTCTTCACTTTCTGATTTGGTGTTTGTTTGTTGTTTTACGTATTCACGAAAACTAAAGCCACGTGACGACAGTTGTTAAGTGGAAACGCAAGACACTCGAGTGCCATGTTACATAGAAGTGCCTCACTGGGATGTCTGATATATAATACACATGTGATTCCTACCTTTATACTTTGTGACGACGGCGCCATTGTGATTCAGGGGCTCGTCAAATCGGACTTGCAGGGAGGAGCTACTGGCCACAGAGAGGCTCACACAACTTGGGGGGTCGGGCACGCCTGGAACAAACATTGAGGGGGGTCATGTATGTAACCTTACCGGGGAAATTGATGTTACATAGCAATCAAACATGTCCCTAAAAACATTCTTGTGGATCTTTGAAGTGAAAAAGAAAGTGTTGCTATCAATAGACACATGTTTTCATAAGCAAACAGCTCACAAAGAGTAAAAACTAGTACACAATTATTATTGTCTTATAGTAAAATAATTGACCTAAGACAGACATGTGTTCTATGAGTGAAAGATAAGTCACTCACTAGGGACAGTCAAATTCAAGTTTTAACAGTCAAATAAAATTACCAAACACTTTTTTAATATAAACATAATACAAGCCATTCAGGTTGATATATCTAGCCTGTGCCTCGCTTTGACCATCAATGCACATATCAGAGAAACTAACCTAAGCAGCAAAAACTTAATATTGATGGAGATGCTGACAATGTCAATGGACCATGAAAGGTAGGCCGAATCCAGCATTTGCTAGATGGGTTGAGATGTACTACCTAGGATGCATCTATCGTCCAAGCAACACCTAAGTCTCGCTTCCGCTACTTCGTTGTGGCAAGACAAAAATAGTGTACTGGAAAATTTGCCTAAAAATACTATGAATTTGGTTTATAGACTTACGGGCATGGTCATATCCGGCCTTCATCCTCTTCAGCAGTTTGTGTCGGAATTCCCAGTGGTTTAGCTGTCGTTCATTCTCCTGTCAATCAAAGACAAAGTGTTAACATTAAGAAATCAAAATGATGGAATTGACAAAATGACCTGATCCAAAATGGATTCTATTTCTTCAGTATGTTTTTGATATTCCCGATGCAGAATTACAAATAAATTTTGAAATGACAATTTTTTTTAAATAAATTTTGCCAATATCGTGCTAGGAATAATCTACCACAGAATAATATTTGTCCCAGTTAATATTTTTGAATACAAAATTATCTTACCAACTCTTCTTCAATATAACGTACATGTACTACAAAAATTATCTTAGAACTGCTATTCAAATTGTAGAAATTTTGTTCAACATTGCTTCGAATAGGATTAGCTATAACTACAAACACTCAATACCTGTTTTGTTTCAGTTAAGAACTGAAATTTACAATCTATTGTTCAAAATTTCTTACAGTTGGATAAACTACTTTTACAACACCAAATTCTCTTTTTGTTCCAGTTGAAAATTGAAATTGACAATTTATCTTACCAAAACCTCCTCCAGTTGGATAAATTATTATTAAAACCACCAAATTCCAAATATTTGTTCCAGCGAACAATTCAAATGTCCATTTACCTTACCAAAAACTCTTCCAATACTGTGCTAATAAATACCAGCTCCACACACAAAATTCTTAAAACGTTATCTAGAACAGTAATGTTATCTATTGAAATTACCCCAAGGTTGTCACATTCCTAAATACATATACAACGTCCAGTACCGAATGGTGATCACGGGGCACTATGAGCGTGTGACAAATTAGTTTAAACTTTCCATCTACAAATCCACACAACAAGATTTAATAATCTCTGTGTTTGTGACGTGTACAAAGGAAACTAGTATTACGAGACAAAAGACATACATTTATTGTATGTACACATACATGTCAGGCAATTTTCAAACGGATTAATATAATAACAGCACCGAACCAAAACTAGTCTGTCTGAATTCTGTCAATATTTGGTCGGTGTTCATAAAGATCTGGTGTGGGCCTTCACTATAAAGCCTTATTTGGTAATTTAGTACCTAAGTAAGACATAAGAACAAATAAAAGAAAATGGAAAGGTAAATAGTTCAGGTAAACAGCTGTGACAATAGCCCAGACAGTGCTAGGCACTAAATTACTTACACTCAAGTGCTCAGTTGATAAAGCATTGTCATCTCAACAGAATTTTTCCGAAAAATATGTTTTACATTTTTTTTACCCATCATTATTTATAAAAATGACTTTTATATATATATAATTTGCCTTAATAATCTATTTTAAACATGAACCATGAGATATTGTTTGATCATTTTCAATATTAAAGAAAATATTTCAAATCTAAATTTTCCAAATATATGGAGTTAAGATAACAAGGCTTCAAAATGAACCATACAAAAGCATTAATCCAAATCTCATTATGGCTTATATGATCATGCATGGCTTGCATTGGTCAAGAATGGTTATGGTCAAGATTTGACCGTTTAAGTGTGAAACTGATTTAGAACTACAAATGAATGACATCCAGGTATATAAACAATATTTCAGTTAACAGCCATGTCAGTTATGACACATAGGATTAACTCTTTCACCCCTGAAATTTCATAATGAACTATTCCAACCTTTGAACTGGAAGAGTCTTCAGGGGTGAATCAGTTAAAAGTTACTCAATACGTAATCCCCAATACTCTTGTGATTGTAAAGGGCTTGGTACGGGATTGCTAACAAAGTTGGTAACAGTCAGGTACCAAGCACAGAATTCGTGTTTTTCCTTACTTCTTTGGAATAAGCATTAATTGTGGTTATGAAGGGAGGGCAGAAATATATAATCTACTTAAGGCATTAAGCCTGGGGCTATAATGAAACACTTTCATGTTTAAATTTTAACCGATAATAAAAAGAATGTTTAGAAATTTATTCAAATATTCTGATAGAAAACATATCTATAATATGTGAATATATACCAACTCACATACTGTTATTTTGATTTACTTGTGAAAGGTTTAATTACTATTCAAATTGGGGTTGTTTTATGGCAGTGCATGGCAAGTTAATTTCAAATGACATGAACTCTCTCAATGTACTGAGGACTACTGCTGAGAATGGTGCTGAGGACTACTGAAAATGGTGCTGAGGACTACTGAGAATGGTACTGAGGACTACTGAAAATGGTGCTGAGGACTACTGAGAATGGTACTGAGGACTACTGAGAATGGTGCTGAGGATTACTGAGAATGGTGCTGAGGACTACTGAGAATGGTACTGAGGACTACTGAGAATGGTGCTGAGGACTACTGAGAATGGTACTGAGGA
>NW_018407509.1:1682215-1770533 GCF_002113885.1 Mizuhopecten yessoensis
ACTGAGAATGGTGCTGAGGACTACTGAGAATGGTGCTGAGGACTACTGAGAATGGTGCTGAGGACTACTGAGAATGGTGCTGAGGACAACTGAGAATGGTGCTGAGGACTACTGAGAATGGTGCTGAGGACTACTGACCTTCTGTTGTGTGTTTGATACGTATCCGTTGTTGGTGGAAGTGTTGAGTATAATGGCGGACAAGTCGACGACCCTCTTCTCTGCTTCAGAAACGAGAGCATCCAGTCTGTCTGACCGACTGTTGACATACTTCTGGACTAAAGATCAGACATGATTTAATTAATTAATGGTAACAATTGGTAGCCAAGCGTTTTGAAATTACAAAATGATTATCAGATTGGTTATAGTAAAATGAAATGATCACACGTTTGTTGTTTGTGATTTTCCAAAGTGACCATAAATTTGCTAAGGGACATTTTGTGACTGAATTTGTACTCAAAAGTAACCATACATTCCTAGGTTGACAGTTTCTCATACCCTTTATATTTTTTAATTTCTTGAGTGTGACTATCTTTGAAATGACATTTGAATTTGTCAAAAGATCATTCTGAAGCTTCAGTTTTGATGGAAAACATTGACCATCTGTACTTAACGTAAAAAACCCTAAGTATTTGACATTTGTACTTAGACTTACAGAGTGGACTTTCCCGAGCCCCATGTAACAGCAGCATCTTAGCCATGGGGATGTTGTTGGTCATAACCGCCACATCAAGGGGAGTTAACCCCTCACTGTTCGTACTGAAAGTAAAAAGAAGCTGTAAGTCAAATGTCACTTAAACTGATTGAAAAGTTCATTCTAAAGGTCAGGACTCAATGAATAACTTAAATTGTGTTACGAAGAATGAGGGTTAAGAATATTAAACATGAATCAAACTTGGGGGAAAGTGGGGTTTGGGGAGGTTAGGGGCAGGATGGTGATGAGTAGAGAGGGGTAAGGATGGGGTTTGTATTTCCGCAATGAATTTAATTTTACATTAGAAAAAAATATGTTCTAGTTATCACAGCCCACCTGGACATCCAAAATGAACCCCTAGACCCGTACTAACATGTATAGCGCTGTTAACTGACCTGTTGATATGTAGCCCGCCAACATCCAACACCGTTTTTGCCAGGTCTATATTCTGCTGTTCCACTGCATCAAACAGAGCTGAAATCATACAAGAAAGAAAAACTCCAAAGTCAAATTTTTGTTAGTTTTCAGAATATACTGAATGACCTGGCTGTTCAAAGACATGCATTTTTGTGTACCATTTAAATATGTCATCAACTTGTATGTAGTTTTTAAATGTCATAAATCTTGTGTATCTTTTAATGATGTCATGAATTCTTGTTTTCCTTTTAATATGTCATCAATTCTTGTTTACCTTTTGAAAATGTCATCAGTTAGTGTGTATCTTTTTAATTTCATCACTTCTTGCGTATTTAATAAATATTTCATCAATTTTTGTTTACTTCTTAAATATGTCATCAATTCTTGTAAATCTTTTAAACATGTCATCAAATTTTTTATGTACTTTTAAATTTGTCATCAGTTCTTGTGCACCTCTTAAACATGTCATCAACACTTGTGTACCTTTTAAATGTCATCCTTCTAGTGTACGTTCAATTCTCACATATACCTTTCAAATATGTCATGTAATCTTCTGTATTTTCTAAACATGTCACCAAATCGTGTGTATCTTTTAAACATGTCATCAATTCTTGTGTATCTTGTAAATATGTCATCAACTCTTGTGTACATTTTTATATATCATCAATTAATTTACAAAGTCCTAATTACCTTTCATAAAAGATATTATAAGATCCTCATCATAGAAAGGAAATGCGTGTCATGATAGAATTAGTCTATATCATTAAGTTGTCTCATTTTACAATGGAGGTGTTACATAAAATTGCCTGCATGACGCCACCATTGTAAAGTTACCTCTGGGTGAATTTCACACTTTAAACAAGTACATTGTAAATCTTTTAACACGTCAGTATTTAAATGTAAAGGTAATTTAATTATGACCTAGGGCTGTAACTGAGAAGCTATAATTATATATCGCCCCCTGCATGACTCCCCATAATTAAGTTACCACCCACAATGCCTTATTTCCCCACGTTTATATTTAATATCTGAATAGGGTACTAATGAGTTTATTAATGCTATCATAATTAATTGATGTCAATTAAAACTGTATGAAATTAAATCGAACCAATTGAAAGACGAGCATTCCATGTTAGATAATTACATCAACGGACATATTAACTCATACAAAAATATGATGGTTTCACATGCATGGGTCCATATAATAGCTACAATGTTTAAAAACTTTCGTTGAAGTCCATTTTATATTGTTACGTAAAAGCAGACTGGACAATTTTTAGTAAATCAAGGACCATAACTCTATCTCGTTAATATTAATGGAAACAACAGGACTATCATACCTGCATGGTTTAAGTGATTGGTAAGAAAAGTGCAAAATTCTATTAAAAATAAAAAAAAATAAAATAAAATATTTGGTGAAGTTGTATTTGTATCTATATAGACCTAGACAAGACGACCATTGGACAGATATATATATACAACAAAATTTCAGTAGTGGGTTTGTAGGGTATATATAATTTTCAGTTTGATATATAATATATATATTTTGTACCTGCATATATATGTATATATACAGCATAAACAATTCTAAATATAAACTGATTAAGTCACAGACAGCTTACTAACAAAGAAAAAATACATCTATCTTAATCTTAAATAATAATTTATCTTTTTTTCATACATACACGTAACATATACTATAATCAGAGGAATTCTCAACCACAGAGCAAGTCCACCAAAGCAAAATAACATGTTACAGGATCATTCCTAAGTTCATTTCTTACATTAGGTTATGAACAGCGTTATAAACTTACCATATATTAAATCACAGAGTGGTCGACTCCTATTAGATAAGAGGACTTACCAACAAATTGTAATTGAAGTGTTCGCTGACCAGTACAATAGAGTGCTGAAAAGTTAAGTCAGTCGAACAGGACAACAAAGACCTGTATCATCCCTCCACAAAACCTATTTATTATCTTGTACTGTCAGGTCCGTGACAAGGTCAATTACAAGTGTACAGTATAGACTGACCCTTAAGCTGATGCCTCCGGCCACTGATGACCAGTCACCGGTCATGATTAGTCTCACCTTTTCAGTCTTATCTTGACTTGGGATCATTAGCGTTAAATCCCCTTGACCAACTGTTTACCTTATCAACGGGACATTACCTTATGGAGCCTTCAACAATTCAATCGGCTAACGTTATACTTACCTAGCATTGCAGGGTGTCATGAATGACACCTGATGATGTCCAGTTTAGAATAACACTGACCACTTGACCAGTGGGCCCTACAATACTGATGACCACACCTAAACACTTGACCACCTCTAGTTATAATCCTTAAATATCACCTTTGTAAAGATCTATCCGTATAAATGTTTATCTACGAAACCAACAAACGGCATGGCAAGTGTTTGTGGAGTAAAGTTGTGAGTCATTGCTCTGCAGGGGTAGCATGCTTTGTTCAAATTCACCCCTCTGTCGTGTGATTGGTCAATTTACAGTGTTTTGTACATGTGTGCCTGTGTTCATGGATGGATGAACTATGTAACCCTCCAGGTGTGTCTCCGTTATTTTGTTTTCATCCTGCCACATCAAACGTACGGTGACAAGGTGCTTATTGACACATCATTTTGATAAATAGGGAGTAACCAAAACGTCCCCGATAGCCCCTGCTGATCAAAAGTGAACTTAAAGCAGAGATCTAGACTATCTGAGGAATGCACTTTAACCGGGTTACGGAGTATGAACAATTTAATATGATATCAATCAATGGATAGTGAATTGACAAATTTTAACGACAAATATAAATTCATTTCTTTAGATATTAATGTCTAGTAATATTTTTTTCTGGCTTAAATTCTTATAAATTGTTTAAATTAAAGGAGTCATTCACTATGAAATTTAAAAGTTTTATGATAAAAATCAATTTATTAAAAATGTATTGATAAGAAATCATCTACTGGTTCATATAATAATAACGATATCAATTAAGGAGATATAACCTTCATTTTTAATAGATTTTTTTTCATAAATATTATATATAGATTCATATTCTGATAATGATATAAATTACAGATATGATTCATTTTTTTAAATTACAACTAACTCTTTTATGATAAAAAGACTGTGATGTACGTGTGTTATAAAAAGCTATTATGAAGAACTGTTTTAAATGTATGTGTTGAAATATGACTCTGTTTAAAATGAAATAGAAATGATCGACATATGGGCAATGAGCTGACATTCACTTTAAATTGCTATACTGAACCAAACTATACACTTTTATCATCACTGATATACCTACTTGTATATACTTTCACAATATTAAGGATCCTCGGTACCACTACCAAAAATGGCCCACATCGGAAATTATTTTTCTTACATGACCATATTTAGCTTAGACAAATATTTTTTTTAAAGAAACCCATACCTTGTGAAACTCTTATGAAAATAAAAATAATAATAAAAAAAATCAATCAACAACAGCATTCTGAGTGTAAAAATGCATCAGACTAGACCAGAATTCGAACCCATGGCCTCTGACCGCCTGAAATATAGTCACTCTGATCACCTGAGATACCAGGTCAAAAGTAGTAACCTAGCTGGCCCAGTCCCGCTACAGTTACATCGAAACTGAAATTAAGGGGAGATTACTGTAGTTATGAAAAAACTTCAGTGGAACTCTCTAGTGTTTTGCCTGCAGTATGTGAGACAGAGATCCTTAACACGTGCTTTGAATATTGATACCATGTACAAAGTTTCATTGAAATCTATGCAGTATTATTGGAGAAGTTGTCTGGAGGAAATTGTGTCTGCAGGCAAATGGACAGAAAGACAGATGGATGGATGGACAGACGGACAGAAAGACCAATGGATGGATGAACAGACGGACATCCTTCTTGAAGGAGTTTATTGCAGGGGTTCGCTGCAGGGGGAATAATTAGTACATGCGTTAATTAAAGATATAGCATTGCCAATATTTTGTAATTATAATATCTCTTTATGTGTTTCTGACACAGTACGATACAAATTAAAAATTTTTAAATCATGCATAATTACCATAATCAAAACCAGTAAACATAACAAAATCGGCAGTTGTAAAAAAGATTTGAATTCGAATGAATCCTTACAACTTAACAATAAAACACAAAATTGAAAAAAATAATTATTTAAAAAAATTGAATTTCTAATTAAAATCATTAATGTGTGAGACTAATGTATAAATGTTATGCCTCGAGTCATAGTAAATTATTGTTGATTTTATCTCAAGATTTTTTCCTATTTATAAAACAGTAACTAGCCGTACGATATATAAATAACCCAATATAGACCTATAATACACGAGTACATGGGTATGTATGGGGTCACACAAAGGTCAATCCCAGCTCCTTTTTGTCAATCCCAGATCTTAAGCATGGTAGGTTAATCATTGTGTATGTACACCTTTTGATTAAGACAATGAATTAATTACGAGAGGAATGTTCATATCTTTTTATAATATATTGATTGAGTTCTCGTATTTCATAAAACAGCTTATATTCCTTGGTATGTGTACTTTTGAAAATCGCTGACACACGCTGTGATATTTGTAAAATGACTTCGTAATGTAGAATTAACTTAAAGTGCGTGCAATACATTAAATGTATCTAGGTATCAATTGAAACAGAAGAAGAAAAAAAAGAATGGTCAGACCAGAATTCGAACCGGTGACCATCTGAACTCTAAACGGACATTATAACCAATTAAGCTACCTGGTCTATCGACCCAGTCCATTCCACTAAATTCCTCCCTCCTTTTAGAAGTATTTGACCTCAATAATACACAAGACCTTAAACCACGTTCCATGGGTATATTTCATAGGGCGCCACAAGTAACAGGAGAAAAGAAATGCACAGGCTGACCGGGATTCCAACCCAGGACCCTCCGAACTCTAGATGGACACTCGAACCAATAGAGCTACGTTAGGCCAATGATTGACCAGAGCAGTTCCCCTACACAATAATACTATATAAGTTTACAGAAAGAATTAGATGACTAAATCACTGTTACAGCCCTTAGGTTGTATATAAATGAATATTTGTTTTGCAGATGTAGTAGAGTGGAATAAATCCAGGCACGCAGAATCAGTTCATGCTTTTTATTAAAACGTAAACAGGCAATGGACATCTGAATTGGTGACAGCACGTGTGCATACCTGGTCCTCGCAGGAGTATGTAATACATTCTAAGAACGCGCATGTGCTGTCACCAATTCAGATGTCCATTGCCTGTTTAGGTTATAATAAAAGCATGAACTGATTCTGTGTGTCTGGATTTATTCAACTCTACTACACAGAGAAAACTTATTAACTTTATAACTAGAACAAGATAGCATATGATTTCATTTCGTACCAAAAAACTCTCAAATTTCTAAAAAGAACTTCATGAAATTTCAAACATTACTAATGACAAAAAAAGAAAGATTTATTACATCAACAAGAGAGTTCTTATCTTCTTCTCCTCCCCACCCCCCCACAAAAAATGAAATGGTTGAAAGGAATTGATCTGTATTGTTGAAGAAATATGTCATGTAATATATTTGGTGTGCCCTTACAATTTTAAAACTACGCTTTTGACAAAATACAATCTGGACATTCTGTGTGTGACCTGAGACCTTGACATTCTGAGAGTGACCAATGACCTTGACATTCTGTGTGTGACCTGAGACCTTGACATTCTGTGAGTGACCAATGACCTTGACATTCTGTGAGTGATTTAACAACCTTGACATTCTGTGAGTGACCCGATGACCTTGACATTCTGAGAGTGACCAATGACCTTGACATTCTACTATATATACTGACCTTGACTCTCAGGAGATCCCCTCCTTTCCCTGTCGGTCTTCTTCTTGTCATAAAGTCGGTTCGGTGTTATGACGTCTGCTTCGCTACTTGTGGATCCCCTTTTCTTCGGTGTCGCAACTTGAAATTTGAAGAAAATTAATTGCAATAAAAAAACGACTGGCGATTCAATGTCATCCATCAAAATTTTTGATATCTGTAAACAATTTTTTTTTGCTGCAAACCCAGCATTTGTTCAGACATTTGATCTACGATCTATTCAAAATCATCCATCAAGGTTTCTAATATCTGTAAATTACGATTTTCCTTCTCTTCAATTTTCTCTACGCCACTTTACATACACTCTTCATTCTGATAACACATTGCATCCTTAATGTAGATAGAAGAAAAAAAATATCGGTGAAACATGGAAATTTGAGATATTTTTAATTACTAGATTCTCATTACGAATCCTGTTCACAACTTTGTTGCCAACATATCGGTACAGCACATGGCACAGTGATATCCTGGCCATATGTTGGTGTGATCCACGTTTATGATTGGTTAGAAACTCGGCTGATGTACCATTAAATCTATTCTGGCTCTCCATCTGCTATTCCAAACAGCGAAATTAAAAGTCGGACAATGCTGGTCTGATTTACATCCATGCCAATTAACAAATATAGATGTTTGCAAAATAAATTAAAAAGAACGTATCAACCAATTAATATTTAAAAGTATTTGCAGACACAGACAGACTGACCCTTTGGTATGCAGGACTTCACCATTGGATATATACAATACATTTGGTACTGGGGAGTAGTATTGATTAAAAAATATAAAGCGATCAATTGGAGAAAAAAACACATAAAAACAAAACTGAAAGAATCAAGACAAATACAATTTTGTTCAAAATAATGAAAAAAAATAAATAAAAAGTAAACAAAAAATAAATAAATAATTTCTATAGTTATTTATCTATGTAATTTATTAAAACGTGTTTGCATGTAAATGAATACAACATTGCATGAATATATGAAATTTATCTCAATTACTTGTACTAAGGGCGGTTGGTTGGCGCAATGGATAGTGCATACTTAAGTCTGGTTTACATTTTGATTTAAACATATTTTGTTGCAGATTTGCAATGGAATTTAGGCACAAGTTATCCCAACTTATGAAGCCTTCTCCCAGAAATGTTTTTCATAAGTCTTTCACCAAGACAACTTGGGTTCGATTCCCTGATTGGACATGAAAGGTATTGAGTCACCTGCCGAATCCTGTGGGTTTTCCACAGGTACTCCGGTTACCTCCCACACTAAGACCCACTGTGCGCTTCCATCTGGGCCAACAAATGTGATTAATTTATTTTAATAAAAAACTTTTTCATAATTATTGTAAAATAAATAAAGCTTATACGTTATCTTTGTACATGTACTAAGTTAACAGGTGAGTCGGATATCCCTACCTAATATTCCTCAGTGAGAACATGCACCCCCCACCCCCCCACCCCCTCCCCCCAAATCACTGCTTCTCAAATTCTATTATGTCTGGCAATGTTTTTTAAAACATATATATAGATAGATGTTTGTAAAATTGTCTGGCAGACGGTCCATACCTGTGAGTGTTTTCGGTCTGTTTGGCGTGTTCATTGCACCGAAGTTGAGCAGGTGAGCTGGAAGCCCGGGGGATGTGGGCAAGAGAGATTGGACGTCTGCTACACCTGTATTTTCATTTTCGCTCATAAATATCTTGATTTTCCTTCCATCGCCACTGAAAACAGAACAACAAATCTCTGTGATATCATCGTGTCTCCCTTACAGAGCTGTCCCCTCAGATACTGTGTGTGTTGAATCACAAATCTCGCACATAACATCCCCTGATTATCACAACAGCTTGAACCTCTAAAGAATTTCACTTAATTAGATTTTCATAAAGATTTTAATTCATATCAATGACCGAAGTCCTATGCTGCATAACACAGAGCAAGCAGAAAAGATAAGAAAAGATGAAAAGTACCAGATTTATTAAAACAGAGAAAAGCATGTTTTTTTTCATTTCAAAATTATTAACCTAACAATACTTTTAATCTGAGCTATTGTTTTAAATTGTTCAATTTTGCTACAAAAAAAACTATTTTCGTGTATTTTGTCTTTGTGTAATAAGTTATTTTATACAAAGGTACAATTTAACTGTTTTTAATTTGAAGATTTCTTTTAAGATTAAGGACAAACATTTTCATTTCCTAATCTTGTGTGGTTCAAGCTGACAAGGTCTCTTACATCTGTTTCGAAAATGAACACCTGGTTTGGGTAAAACTCACTTGTCTTGTCTCCCCACTGCGAGGAAATATTTGAACATGATACTGCTCCATAGGGGAACGTTTAAGATGAACGTCTCTTCCAGCGCGACATTACATACACTCTTTAGCCAGCTATGAGAGCTAATATCACCCAAATTACTGCCCATTTCTTCCATTTTTATCATCTACATAACGAATTCCAGTGGACTACTGCTGGGGTCGTTTGTAAGAGATTTTCTCCGAATAATGGATATTCGTAGGAGTAAATAGCTGACATAATGTTTTGTACCTAAATGTAGGACATTTTCAAGTAAGATGCTGATCTTTCAGTTTTCATCTAACTGGAAATTTATCAGACTTTTGGTTTTATAATAACATTTCTTTCTTATTAACAGTAAATTTATAATATTTCAAAATATCTGGTCCTTGGTGAAAATTTCTCCGTCATTCTTTAGAGTATGGTTCGTCATTCAACCGTTTGGATGAATTTCTCTTGTCAACCCCCTTGGTATGATTTCTCTGCCACCCCTTGGTATGATTCCTCTGTCACCCAATCTAGGGTATGATTTCTCTGCCACCCACTGGTATGATTTCTCTGCCATCCTTTGGTATGATTTCTCTGCCACCCCTTGGTATGATTTCTCTGCCACCCCTTGGTATGATTCCTCTGTCACCCTCTTGGGTATGATTTTTCTGTCACCCTCTTGGGTATGATTTTTCTGTCACCCTCTTGGGTATGATTTTTCTGTCACCCTCTTGGGTATAATTTCTCTGCCACCCTCTAGGGTATGATTTCTCTGTCACCCCTCTGGGGTATGATTTCTCTGTCACCCCTCTAGGGTATGATTTCTCTGTCACCCTCTAGGGTATGATTTCTCTGTCACCCCTTGGTATGATTTCTCTGCCACCCTCTAGGGTATGATTCCTCTGTCACCCTTTTGGGTATGATTTTTCTGTCACCCTCTTGGGTATGATTTATCTGCCACCCCTTGGTATGATTTCTCTGCCACCCCTTGGTATGATTTCTCCGCCACCCCTTGGTATGATTCCTCTGCCACCCCTTGGTATGTTTTCTCTGTCACCCTTCTAGGGCATGATATCTCTGTCACCAAATCTAGGGTATGATTTATCTGTCACCCTCTAGGGGATGATTTCTCTGTCATCTGTAGGGTATATTTCTCTGTCACCTTCTAGGGAATGTTTTCTCTGCCACCCCATCTAGGGCATGATTTCTCTGTCATCTGTAGGGGATATTTCTCTGTCACCCTCTAGGGTATGATTTCTCTGTCACCCAATCTAGGGTATGATTTCTCTGTCACCCTTCTAGGGTATGATATCTCTGTCACCCAATCTAGGGTATGATTTCTCTGTCACCCCATCTAGGGTATGATTTCTCTGTCATCTGTAGGGTATATTTCTCTGTCACCTTCTAGGGTATGTTTTCTCTGCCACCCCATCTAGGGTATGATTTCTCTGTCATCTGTAGGGTATATTTCTCTGTCACCCTCTAGGGTATGATTTCTCTGTCACCCCATCTAGGGTATGATTTCTCTGTCACCCAATCTAGGGTATGATTTCTCTGTCACCCCTCTAGGGTATGATTTCTCTGTCACCCCTCTAGGTATGATTTCTCTGTCACCCTCTCGGGTATGATTTCTCTGTCACCCCTTGGTATGATTTCTCAGTCACCTAATCTAGGGTATGATTTCTCTGTCATCCCTCTAGGGTATGATTTCTCTGTCACCCTCTAGGGTATGTTTTCTCTGCCACCCCATAGGGAATGATTTTCTGTCACCCCTTGGTATGATTTCTCTGTCACCCCTTAGGGTATGATTTCTCTGCCACCCCCTAGGGAATGATTTTCTGTCTCCTCTTAGGGAATGATTCCTCTGTCACTCCCTTGGGTACAATTTTTCTGTCATCCCTAGGTTATGATTTTTGTCACCCTGTCGGCAACAATTTTTCTGTCCTTGTCAGTCTACCCTCCCTTCGACATAGATGTTACCTTGTTAGTCCACCCTCCCTCCGACATAGACGTTACCTTGTCAGTCCACCCTCCCTCCGACATAGACGTTACCTTGTTAGTCCCCCCTCCCTCCGACATAGACGTTACCTTGTCAGTCCACCCTCCCTCCGACATAGACGTTATCTTGTTGTTAGTCGACCCTCCCTCCCACATAGATGTTACCTTGTCAGTCCACCCTTCCTGCGACTTAGAAGTTACCTTGTCAGTCCACCCTCCCTCCGACATAGACGTTATCTTGTCAGTCCACCCTCCCTCCGACATAGAAGTTACCTTATCAGTCCACCCTCCCTCCGACATAGAAGTTACCTTGTCAGTCCACCCTCCCTCCGATATGGACATTACCTTGTTAGTCCACCCTCCCTCCTAAATAGATGTTACCTTGTTAGTCCACCCTCCCTCCGACATAGACGTTATCTTGTTGTTAGTCGACCCTCCCTCCCACATAGATGTTACCTTGTCAGTCCACCCTTCCTGCGACTTAGAAGTTACCTTGTCAGTCCACCCTCCCTCCTTCATAGATGTTACCTTGTTAGTCCACCCTCCCTCCGACATAGACGTTATCTTGTTGTTAGTCCATCCTCCCTCCGACATAGACGTTACCTTGTTAGTCCACCCTCCCTCCGACACAGACGTTATCTTGTCAGTCTACCCTCCCTCCGACATAGACGTTACCTTGTAAGTCTACCCTCCCTCTGACATAGACATTATCTTGTCAGTCCACCCTCCCTCCGACATAGACGTTACCTTGTTAGTCTACCCTCCCTCCAACATAGACGTTATCTTGTTAGTCCACCCTCCCTCCGACACAGACGTTATCTTGCTAGTCCACCCTCCCTTCGACATAGACGTTACCTTGTAAGTCAAGAAATTTTGAATTCCGACAAGACTGTTTCCAGATAAATATAACAGGAACATTCTCTAATTTCATAAATTCAATTATTAATTATTTTCTGAACTCTGAAGTATATATTTTCCAGATCACTGCTAAAAAACTTCTCATAACAGTTTAAATATAACATTCCAAGTACAACTTTTTAAGATTCATTTTTCAACATTAGAATATTCATATTTAATATAGCATATTGAGATAGATTTTTTTTATTTTTTATAATAATTATGAAATAATATGACAAAATTTAATAAACATTTTTGTAATTTATTTCATCATGATGGAAATTTTCATGGCAGCTAGATTTTTCTTCTCTTTTTATTTATGAGATAATATGATACATTTTAAAATACAAATTTGAACTCATTTCAGTTTAAAGCACATTTCTAATAAATTATATATTAACTTTAAAATCCAAACTAAGAGGTCCATAATTTACATTTACGAATAAAAAACAACACACAATTTGAATTACTCTTCCATGACTTAATATTCTAGGGAATTAATTAAATTGATATGATGTCACGTCTGGGAAAGGATACATGATAAAATCTCACAAGAAACTTACATATCCCTCCTAAAGGGAGACTGTTTTTTAAAATCCTGGTCCAGATAAGTGAATTAATTAATCCAGGAGGTACGAATGTACATTTCACACGAATTATGATGATGTCACATATCATTTGAATTCAGGTATAGACACACCTTGAATATCTATACACACTGTAGCGTGAAAACCAAAACAAATAACTGCAAAACTTCGTACAAATTATGAAGATATATGTAAGTAATATACCCAAGTACACGCTGATAGTGTTCAAGTATACATAATATTTATACGTAGCTGGTTAAGAGTCAAAACAAACAATGGTTCAAACAGCACGATTATAACATATTAAAATTCTCACCAAATAACTATCACTCAATATATGTAACATACTTACGTTAAATGATTCCTCTGTCAAATACAGATCGCAAATAAAATGTCCACAAAAGAAAATTAACAAGATTACTGCGAGCTGAACCCCAGAGGACAATAGAGGTTTTAGCAGGTAAGACATTAGCTATTTTGATCCCGTATTTTAAAGAATTCTGTCTTATCAATAGGTAATTTTAATATGCAGACATGCCAGAACAGATTCCTTAATACTCAATAATACAGGCATACACACTTTAAAATCCCCTGGTGTACGTTTCAGTGCTATGACCAACGTTAACACAGGTATGCATTGTACCTTGTGGGTCGCTGTGACGGTTCAGGGGGGGGGGGCATTATACGTAGATTTTTACAGACACAGATCATTTCATTCATACAATTAAATGATTTTTCCTAATTAAACAAGGTAGGTCTACATCAGATATACATTGATATCTGATGTTTGTTACGGCCTAGCCTTCTCCTGACGTGTTAAAGCTGACTAGTTCTGTGTGACAATGCCTCACCTGTGTGTACAGGTAAAGCGATCAATGATCACAGAATTACCAGTAGTGTATATGTTTCACAACAAACTTCACAAGCAGGAATATCCTCTGAAATTGTTTTTATTTAAATACAAGGATTGTATTTCATAGATAAACTATTGAATGGGCAGATACATGTCTTTAACTTAAATGGCTTGTTCAAGATCCGATTTCTCAAAAGAAAAAAGAAAAACGGACCGAAGATTTCTCATGAGTTGTTTTCTTTGCAGTGTAACGGAAGCCGAGAGATTTGGAGGTTTTAGAATGTTATCTACATTTTTTTTCTACCATGAAATTAATCCCCCTCTTTCTAATCCAATCACATTTGAACACNCACCATCCCCACCGGTCTCCCACTCTCTTGAACAGCAATATTCTCCTTAATATCCTCAATATTTAACCCTTTCACCACTGTAAACTACAATGGACTCATCCATATCAATGCATGGTAGGGTCTACTGAAGTTACATAGGGGTAAAAGGTTTCAATAGTATTTTCCATCTAACATAACAAAACTATCTAATATTAATTATCTTGATCTTTCCCCCTCCCGATCCTCAACAATTTCTAGTTTTTATTCAAATTCTTCGCAATAGGTGTTTCGACCAACAATATGTAAAACATTAAAGTTTGAAATTTGTTCACAATAACATTTTGTTGACATGGTTAATTTTTTCAGCACTTCTTTGATGTGACAATTTGACAAACTCCATGAATTATTTTTTTAATTAAAATTTGTACCTGTGTGTTAGGGTAAACTATTTAGCATTTAAATATGTCAAAAATTGGTGTCTTGAACATTTGACTTAAGTAAAACTTTGAATGGAAATGTAAACCTGTATTTATGAAATTGCATTTAGTTGTAGAGTGAATTATTTAGCAAATTAGTGTTTTGACTATACGACAAACAACATTAAATGTTTAGAATTGAAATATTTTTACTTGTGTTTGTGAAATTGCCTCAGGTTAATTTACATTTTACAGGCAGATTCTTACAGTCTTTTTCGGAGCTGTCGCCATTCATCTGCGTAAACGTTTCAGCAAAATAATTGTATTGAAAATATGACAACAATATAAAAATACACAAATGGAAATTTGAGAATTGAGAATTTGTTTAATTGCCTTTGATAAGTTTACATTATATGGGTAGACCTCGACAGCCTGTCGCTGATATAGGTGACCTTTCATTACATTTTAATGGTCCGAACCTCCAAAACCAATTCTCACAATAACACCACGAGGCACTTAAACGGTTCAAATGTGGTTGGCCACATAATTAACAGCTACTTGATGGGAGGTTTAACCTATCATTAAAGTAAACCCAAGAACCTTGGTATCATGACACTGCTATCTGATCTTACACCGAACATATACAAACCTGTCAATAAGCCACTGATTATCTCAAGCATTTTGCCTAAATTGATGAAATTTGAAATTAATTTTTGAGATTTTCATCAATGTATACATTCTAATTTCCCCCATTTTGTACGTTAAAGGATATATATAGCGCAGAATGAAATCTTATTACTTCCAAAATATTTCAATGAAAATGCTATGCAAGGAATTGATTTCAAGCAAAAACTAACTTGTAAGTTGAACTTGAAATGTGACCCTAAACTAAGTCATAAGGGTCATAAACAAAAAACATTTGGCATTATCAAAGTTTGAGTCATCGGGGTACTCAACTTATCAATTTGAGCTTTCTCATCATTCGACTCATCAAAAGTTGAAATACAATGTACCTGGGTATTTGACTCATCAGGATTCCAGTTATCTGGGTATTTGACTCGTTGAAAGTTTAAGCTTAAATCATTATTCAATATATCTACATATTTGACTCCTTAGAGTAAATAGCTTTCAACTGTATGAGTAGAAAATAGGAAAAGGGTGGGGTGGGGTGGGGTGTGTGTGTGTGTGTGGGTGTGTGTGTGGGGGGGTGACAAGACATTTTACCCTAAATGTCCCAGTCTACCCAGTCACCCAGCTGTAAAAGTGGATAACAAAATATTATAAAAAAATCTTGTAAAATCCTGGCATATCCTTCCAGGGGAAAGACATTGATTATCAGTCATTTGATATTTAGCTTGGGGGGGGTAATAAAAAGATATTTTGTAAACAAAAAACAAAAAAACCCAGACTATCGGTCCCTTCATGCCGCAAAACTGTGTTAAGCTCTGACTTGATGGCCACTAGACTTTGAATGACTTTACATTACATTTATGGTACATGAAGAATCTATCATTTACCTTTCATGGTTTTGCTTCATGTGAAGCAATATTCAGAAGATGGACAAGGTAAAACTTTTATTGGCTTGAGTCAGAATAATGGACTATAAAAAAAGGTCAAGGTAAAATGTAACTTACACCCTTAAGACCTTGTGGCTTTATGCTATATTTAAATTTGACAGGAGATAGTGAGTTTCTGGATAAAGAAGTTGGTAAGCTGAATTAGATTAAAGAATTGATGTCTATATTGTTAAGAGAGACTTATAATAGATATACACGAACCAAATAGTCGACATCAAATATTGTATCTGGATAACGATATTTTACCTTATAAACAAGCATGGTGTTCAATATTTTCGTCAAATTTTTCAAAATGCAATCAGCCTATTTATTTGTAAGAAATTCCTTTCCAAAACTACAGAGGATGATTGCTTTTAAAGTAAGAATAGGCTACGGCCACTACAGAGGGCACTTACTTCAGAAGTAAGAGTAGGCTACGGTCGCTACAGAGGACACTTACTTCAGAAGTAAGAGTAGGCTACGGTCACTACAGAGGACATTTACTACAGAAGTAAGAGTAGGCTACAGTCACTACAGAGGGCACTTACTACAGAAGTAAGAGTAAACTACGGCCACTACAGAGGGCACTTACTACAGAAGTAAGAGTAGACTACGGCCACTACAGAGGGCACTTAATTACTACAGAAGTAAGAGTAGGCTACGGTCGCTACAGAGGACACTTACTTCAGAAGTAAGAGTAGACTACGGCCACTACAGAGGGCACTTACTACAGAAGTAAGAGTAGGCTACGGTCGCTACAGAGGGCACTTACTTCAGAAGTAAGAGTAGGCTACGGTCACTACAGAGGGTACTTACTTCAGAAGTTAGAGTAGGCTACGGCCACTACAGAGGACACTTACTACAGAAGTAAGAGTAGGCTACGGTCGCTACAGAGGGCACTTACTTCAGAAGTAAGAGTAGGCTACGGTCACTACAGAGGGTACTTACTTCAGAAGTAAGAGTAGACTACGGTCACTACAGAGGGCACTTACTTCAGAAGTAAGAGTAGGCTACGGTCACTACAGAGGACACTTACTACAGAAGTAAGAGTAGGCTACGGTCACTACAGAGGGCACTTACTTCAGAAGTAAGAGTAGGCTACGGTCACTACAGAGGGCACTTACTACAGAAGTAAGAGTAGGCTACGGTCACTATAAAGATGCTATGTCTGATTTAAAGGATGCTTATTTCAGAAGTGACTAAAACAAACTGAGCAAGTAGGAAGGAAAAATAATTTCCATCACAAGATCAAATGCAGATATAAGTATATGAAGTAATAATTAGCGGATAACTTACCAGTCCAGACTGACCGAGCGTTGTCTCTGCTGCCACAGGTTATCCTTCCCTTTGTCCTTCTGACTCAGGCGTCGCCCGATCTTGTAAAGTCCACCCGAACTTTCTAGTCTGTGAAGTCACAAATAATGTATTGTCAAAATCTACAACTCAGTAATACGTAACACTAGGTAGATGTGTTGTGTGCCGTTCTTTAATATTCCGTCACTGACTCTCAATTGTCGTGCGAGTCCTTTTGTCTCACCAGGAGGTATTACATGTTTAGGTAAAATTACCCCCCCAAAACTCCACAGAGAAACTTTTCATTGATGGTGAACTCGTCCATGTTATAAGTACGGGACAAGAATCACAACAATACACAGTGAACAGCCTGACATACAATGGATCGACTTATTATATCACCACTTTCAAACACCCTTACAATAAACAAAAGCCTGACAGAGATTTAATGTCCTAACACTTCGGCAAAGTTTAAATAAATGAGTTTCTGCTAACACCCGACGAAGACAATCTACAAATGTTAACCTGAAAGTTTTTCGTGTGACATGTCTGGGCCTCTTCTGCTCGGGCAGTAATCAGTGTCATTACCTTCACTTTCCGTTTAAATGCGGCACAATCTAAAAATCCCTGAGACGTTTTAGCACGAAAGGGCTGAAAGGAGGCTTCTGCCGTATCAGTAAATCCCTCAAAAAAAAGTTTTTCAAAGACAGTGGATAAACATAAGAACACCCCAAAGAAATTAATTTGTGTGCTTTCAGTGTACAGGTTCACATATCTATTAAACGTGTAATACCCACATACAGGTAGTACTGAGGAACACCCCTCTATAATAAACATATACCTTCCACGGATTTGTCAACTTAACCAAAATCATATCAGTGATCATATCTTGCAATTTTCAGATACTTTTCTACAGATTTTTCTGCTGAGAAACTTTTGAAGTCTCATAAAGTATACATGAAGTTTATTATTTATTTAAATTTAAATATTTTTTTCAATTAAAAATTAATTTCAAAATTTCATTTCAATTCTGTTAAGCTAACCAAAATCTGGATAAAAGCCTAACTTATCAAAGCATTGTTAACTTGATGGCTATAACTAAATTTTCAAAAATGCTTTTCTCTTATTTTTTTTATAATTTCATGGAATGTATATTTCAAGTTACATATTTTTAGGAGAAAAAAAAACGTTTTTAGGCAATACTACAGATGGTATTTGTGATTACTGAAATTCATGCGGAAATTATATGGATATATATTGAAATTCTTGTAAAAATTATGTGGGTATTCACCATGATGACACACAGAATTGAAATAAATATAGCTTCATCTACTTTGAAAAAGAAGAACAACATACTTTCATGAGATTTAACTAAAAAAATAGCCTTGCTCTAAATCATTTTACCCTGTGATAACTTGCGACTATTGACATTCATGACAAAGTTACGAAACTTACATCACAATTATTTTTAACAATCAAATCTTACATAATTATTATGATACATGAAAAAGTATACTCAAAGATTAATAAAATCGACAGAAAAAAATTGTATGAGAAAAACATATTTTCTTTTAAAGCTAACAAATATTGAAAATATAGATGGCTATCTTCACAACTGAGGACTTTTTATCCCAATAATCCTATACATTTACAATATCGTTAATTGCTTTTGGCTTAATTTGGTAGTGACAGCTTCTTTGTCGACTCAATGCTTTACAAAATAGACTTACAAACCTCTGTTTCTAAACTCAATTACGTACCGCATACATATCTGTCAAATGAAACCGATAGGTTTTTAAACCGTTTATATGAAAACTATTTCAATCATATCTTCGTATGAATTCTCTGCGGTTGAAAAAGAAACATGTCAAAAAGAATTTGATTAAGAAGGTGTAATTTCAAAAGAAGGGTTATAAGGGCTATCATTAAATATGAAAGGGATCCTGTAAACGAGAAATCCGAGTTCAGCGACTGGGTTCAAGCCACAAATTTTACCGTCATAAAATACATGTCTTTCTTTAGGTCTCACTTAACATCAATATGGGTGGTCACTGCGTTATATGTGATGAAAATTGAGCTATTTCTCAAGGAACATCAAAAGACAACATTTATGTTATGAGAAATGGTTTCTGGATAATTAAATGGTGATATGTCAAAGTCGTAATGATGATGAAAAATCCACAACATGAAATAGGTACGTGTACTGTGAAGTGTGTGAGGACTTAATTGCTACATGCCTCAGACTGTCCAATATTATACAAAATAAACAATTTTACAGCTGGTAATATTTACATATACTTAAGTTTATGATTAAGAGAATGCAATTTCAATATTGATAGTTTTTAAATTGAAATTATCATTTACTGATGATTTAAAGAAGCAAATATGAGTCTCCTCACCAAATAACACGAAAATTAATCACTTATGAAAATGAAGTCACTTAAAGTATCAAGGCATCCGAGTTCGGTAAAAAAATAAAAGAATGTTTGACAGTTTTAATTTTATTAGATTTAAAAATATTTTTTTGAGCAATAGAACAAGAAAAACCTGAAGATTTTATTGAAAGAAAAGTCATGAGTAAAGCTTGACTTACAATAAAAAAAATCTTGAAATTGATTCCAAACTGTTCTTAAATATCTTTCAAGATATGATTTTCATAATGTGAAATTTGTTATACAAAGGCTGGCTGGCTTTCTGGAGAAAACTATTATGAGCTATGAAATACAGTAATGTATCGAAAAATCCACTCATATAGACCAACTGATACTTTTTCTCAGCAGAAGTACTTCATTCGTTGACTTTAGTAATTAGTGAAGCATGCTGAAAAAGAACTCAGCCTTGAGTATCTTAAGATTGCATAATAAGCAGTTTCGTATAAGTAGTCGGCAGTCACGTACTTTATATAATAGGATCATTAGCTATAAAACGCAAAACAAAAATGAACAGAAATCGTACGTACCTCTTTTCATCTTGATTCCGCACCATGTTCTGCAAAGATGTCCAGAAATTGACATTACTTGATGACCAAAAATTATTAAAAAGATAACATTTTGTGAAAAATTCACAATCAACTATTAACAATCATTTATAATCGTATCGCAATGAACCTGTTCTTTCTGTTAAGAAGACACACATCCAAGTTTGTTCCGGCTCCTTTAACCCATTCACCCCTGAACACACATTTGAATTCTTCCAATTCAAAGGTTGGAATAGTTCATTATAAAATTTCAGGGGTGAATGAGTTAAACTTAGAGTACAACTCTCAGACTGATCAGTCAATACAGCTGAAGCCCTGTCAGCTTAAAAGCGCTAAAGTAAAATTCAATATTATCGCTTTGTTTTTTAAACATTTCATATATATCGCAAAACATTTATCTCATTCAATTCAAAATAACTTCAATACATGAATAACAACAAATCATTCATATTTTTCTGAATAATCGTGTCAAAAATTTATTTATAACAAAGTTGTGTTTTCATTCCATTAAACTAACAAGTTTTTTTTTTACAGTTGTATTTGCTGCTTCTTGTTGGCCAGATGTTTAAAAGCATGAATGTAGCTGTTTCGGAAGAGATAATGGCCTGGCTCCCCCTCCCTGGGATTCAAAAGTTATAATTCACAATAATGAGGACCAGAGGAGACTTGTATGAGAACCATGTGGGGAGTCTGGAACATGTATTTACAAAACATATGTACCCTGGTATGTTAAAAACACATTAGGTGGGGGAAAACATATCTCCACAGGTTACACATGTAAAATTTATCAATCGTGGACTTTTCCTGAAGTGAATATTTGTTTGTATGGACCTGAGAAAACGATATTAACCGAGAGAAAGTCCAGGGCAATATCACTTTTCAGATCTATGAAACCACATATTCATCAAAATTAAAGTCCCTTAAATGTTATATTAAATAGATATTTATCATGTTTTCATCATTAACTCGTTCACCCCTGAAGACACATTTGAATCCTTCCAATTCAAAGGTTGGAATAGTTCATTATGAAACTTCAGGGGTTAATGAGTTAAACAAGACAGGGTGAAAGCAAATCACAGAGAAAAAGTACTGCAATTGGCAGAGAGAGCATTGTGACATGACAGTTATGTCATTAACCCTTTCACCCCTTGGTAACTTTAATAGACTCTACCATACATTTATTTGGACAAGTCCATTATGGTCGACAGTAGTGGTGAAAGGGTTAAGAGAATATTGGCCTGATGTTCCAAAAATAGAAACATCAGGTTAATATCACAAATTAATGACCTGCACATGATTACCGTTCAACCAATGAGAATGTAGGAAAAATTGGTATCATCTAAAATTATATTAAAGTGATTTGTTAGATATACGTTTCATTCAATCTTTTTTTCTAAAATTAACTGTAAAACAAATAAACTTTATTATAATACAACAGACAGTTGAAATACAAAACATTTAGATTTAAAATTAAATTTCAAAATTCATGAAATTGGAAATTATATCATAGCTCATACCATAGCGAATAAAGTTCTATTTTGCTAACATATTTTTGTAAAGTTGTCATTTTATAAATTTAACTGCAAAACAATTAAAATCTACAATCATACTACCAAAGATAGATTACAAACAAAACAAAGATTTAAATTAAATTTCAAATTTTATGAAGTTGGAAATTATATATCAGTCTTTTGCAAATAAAATTACATTTTGTTAACATTTTTGTAAATATGTGTCATTTTATTAAAATTAAATGCATAATTTTACTAAAAATACGAGTACAACAGTTCATTAACAACAAAACATCCAGATTTAAATTAAATTTCAGGATTTATGAAATTGGAATTGTAAATTCAAAGTGATTTAGCTAGTGCTTAAGAATTGTTTACAACTGAAAAGCTCCTAGTTTTTTGGATTGTAGGAATTATATTTATTACGTTATCTGTATAACAAACTGATTATCTGGGTCCAATTAATGTGATGCTTAAGGATAGAGTGCCCCTAAGCATTAAACAGCATTCTGTTCCGTGTTATGGTCCTACAACACGGAACAGGATTGCAGACAAAACTATGACGTGCGTTATGATTATTTGTCTGCAATCCTGTTCCATGTCATAGGACCATAACACGGAACAGAATGCTGTTTTATGCTTATATTTACATTTTTCATTTCTTTAATTTTCATTTCTTCCAAGTTCACAATGCACTTTTAAATTTTAAATTTCACCGTGTTTGTTCAAGAGGTAGAACAAACAGCCCATGGAATTGCTCACGAAATGTTGTTCGGTGACTTTCCCCATACAAAAAGATAGTTCTTGAAATACACACAAAAATATTGATAAAATTTCCATTATTTAATCAATCAAAATTTTAATTCACATTTTATAATAGTCTTACAATAAACGGTGAATGTTATTGAATCATAGTGTTTTTTTTTTGCTTATCTGCTTGCTAGTGCTGAGGGGAATAGTGATCCGGTAGTTAGTCGGTCTTGTGGAGATATCACTACTCCTGTGTTATGGTCTCATAACACGGAACTGTTATCTAGTGGCAATGCAGAGCAAATGTAAATATAATACAGTAACCCCCCTTAACTTTCTTTTGATATAACTGTAGAACAGTTGTGCTGGTACATTTCCGTCGACCAGGTAGCTCGATCAGTTAGAGCGATATAGTTTACCAGCCTGAAGTTCAGGGTTCAAATTTTTGATATAACTGTAGAACAGTAGGGCTGGTACACTTCCGTCGACCAGGTAGCTTGATCAGTTAGAGCGATATAGTTTACCAGCCTGAAGTTCAGAGTTCAAATCCTGGTCTAGCCCTGTGGAATTTTTTACTCTCAGAACACTAGTGTTTTTGATTATAGTTTGTTTAATTCATCTTTATTATTTCTCATAAAAGAGTTCAACAAGGTATGGTAACCTCCCCTTAATTTCTATTTGGATTAAACTGAAGCACAGTTGGGCCAAGTCCATTCCATTGACTAGGTAGGCCAGTTGGTTAGAGCAACAGTATAACAATCTGAAGTCCAGGGTTCGAATCCCAGTCTAAGCCCCATTGACCTTTTACTTTCAGAAAGAACACTGTTGTTGTTTTATCTGTATTTTATTTCATCTTTATTAAAAAAAATATCATAAATGTCCCACATGGTTTGGTTTTCTTTTCAGAGACGATTTATCAAAGATATTGTCATGCCAGAAAAAAATAATCCAATGCGTAGTAACAGTTGTTTGTCAGTGGTACAGGGATCCTTAACTCATTCACCCCTGAAGACACATTTGAACTCTTCCAATTCAAAGGTTGGAATAGTTCATTATGAAACTTCAGGGGTGGATGAGTTAATATCATTTTGACAGTCATCAGAAATACCTGATACAAAGGATCCTGTATTCATTTCAGCTGTGATCTAGACAAGTACGCGTTCCTTTGAGACGTTTCAAATTAATATCAAATATTTTTGAAAAGTCGGTGAAGCTGCTTTAATTACAATTTAAGGCTGTCAATGCTATTTGAGAAATTCTGATTGCACCGTATCAAATAACGATAAAAGAAAAGTTGTCACAAGTATTATCTCCAGTGCCTAGCTGTTTTGTTTTCTCCTTTGCGGTGATGAAATTACATCCCATAGCTACCACACGGACACCTTATGCCAAGATTGCGTACGGAAACATTGATTTTTTTTTATCTTAATCAAGATACAAAATACGAAAAAATGGAAAACATTGCAGATTATTTCCCCACGGTCAGATTGTACCCAGAGATGTTGGCCATCAGAAAATGTTGTTTACCAGAAGTAACAGAAATCTCTTAACAAATATCTGAAATGATTGATCGAGACGAGAATTCAGACACTATATCACATATCAAGGGACATAACTCCTACTGTCCTATGCATGCCTCTGGATATGTTCATGTGCAGATTAAGGTCGAATGATGAACGGAAATAGGAAGTACATCCCTAGTTGAAAATCCAATGTATGGAGACAGTATCACAATTTCCACATATTCTAATGTTTAATCTTAAACTGATGAATATAGATGTTTATTATTAACAGAACAGTGTGTTCTCTCAATATTAAAGTATTTCAAAGCAATCCAGGCATTAATTCAGTTTTTTTTTTATCAATGTCAGTCACATGTGTCAATTTTTCTGTACTTCAGGAAACCAGCTACCTATTTCACTACTGTCAATTTTTAATCGTTTGCACAATTTCAGCATTTATCAAATTGATATACATTAATGCAAAACTAAATCTATGGCAGTATCATTTTTATTGACATTATTTTGCAAAAAATTATGTCTTTCATTTTTTTTCTTCAAAATTTACTCCTTTTTATATTAATTTCCATTTAAAATCCCTTAAATTCTGACAACCTGTATTTTTATTGTGGCAGAAAATTTCTTAACTTCAAAGCAATATAACTACAAAATTTGAAGAAATTCAACTGAGAAATGGTGATACAAACCTATTACCTTACACGAAAGCAACAGTTCTAAATCTTTCATGTGTTCCTCATGTTAAATTGGGAGTTATTTTGATGAATAAATTTAAATTCCTAAACAGCATGAGTAAATAAAATTATAATTAATGAAGTCTACTGGAAAAAGTGAACATAAGATACCACATCGATATTTAAGAGAAGAGTTAATTCAAAGGGGCATAACTCCTAAAGTCTTCTGTACAGACAACGGTTTTGTTACCCTGTCAATAAAGGGCATGGACAAACCTGTGGAAAGCGATACCTGACTATAACATATACTTTAAGTGCCATTCTAGACAGGTGACAGCTAGGAGGGAACCTGGAATTCACATGACTGAAATGCAGATACCTGCTGCTTCACTTGACAAAGTTTGTCATTTATGTTCATGGAAATAAATCTTTCTAATACTTTTTTATACAAACTTTGCAGCTTGAGAAAGATATTAAGCTTTATACAGTGACATCTGTCTGATATGACAGCTCAGAAAGAATGAATTTACCGTATTTATCCAGAAATAAGCCTGAAAAGATGATTTTACCATATTTATCCAAAAATAATCCTGCAAAGATGATTTTACCATATTTTTATCCTGGATGCCGGGAAATAAGCCCATCCATATCTATTGGAGTTCAGCAAAAATGCCAACAAATGCTATTTTATTGTTCTATAATAAACCCTTCTTATTTTGAGTGAGAAATTACGTGTCGGCACCCTGGGCTTATTGAAGCATATATATGGTAATAGACGAATTGCCAAAGAAGGGAACAGAAAGAACTTTTGGGAAATTAATGGTAGTTATACACAAATCAAACAGGTAACAATTATAAACAAGTACAGCAGTTTGCTATGGCAGGTTTTTACATTAAATATAAAAACATTTTCTGGAGGTTTAATTGGAAAGGGAGGAGTTTTGATGTTCTGAGGTGGGGACTATATTTTTAGGTGGCTATATATATACCTATAGGGGTAATTTGGTCATAGAATTTTAGATTAGCCAGGGGAAAAATTAAGAAAAATATTTCTGAAATACACCGCAGGGGTGTTACCATCATACCCACTAATTGTTTTCTTTTTCACGTCAATAATTATTCATTGTCATAAATGACTATACAAAACATTGTCGTGAGGTATCCATGATAGTGTATGGTACACGTTTTTATTTTTCTGGTGGAAATTTAAGTATTCAGTATTTAACGGCCAACAAAGAAAGATGACAATATGATCGCTCCCGTTAATCTAACAGTAAGTATCATTATACCATTTGTTTACTTTGTCAACATTCCAGCGCCGCGATTTAAAACCCCCTGTCAGTGCCGACAGCTATTGTGTCCAATCAGGTCAGCTTTTGAGAGGTCTCATATAAATCTATTTCTCATAAGGACACCCTTTCTGATTAAATTCCCAAGGGATCCACATTTTCTATTACCAGTGAGCACTTAAGCTCCCCCTTCTCTTCCCACCTTGAATCCTATACTTTAGACACTTGGAGGGTCTTGGGAGTTTCACAGAGTGGTTTCTGTTGATATATATGTATTGTTGGGGGGGGGGGGAGCTCTGAATACCGTAATTACTGTCTAATGTACAGAAACAGAATCTATCTCAATAAGAAATCTTAACAAAGAAAGATGAATTTTCCTGCTGAATAATACTTTAATTAGTCTTGATATTACATGTACTTTTTTTTTATTTTAAGTTTTGCAATTTCAGAATCTGAGAAAAGCAGAACATGTGAAATGGACGGTTTTAGAAAATCCACGAAAAATTAGGGACTGTGAATTGCATATCTCAACCCTTATATGTGATCTTGATGTCAGATTGAAAAAAACATGACAGTTATTTGTGTCAAAATATATTTAAAACTTTTGACATGGTTTGTCACATGCAAAGAAAAAGTCAAAATATTCTGAAGAAATAAACATGTTTACCAGTTTAATCTTGCAAATATCATGCATCGAATATATGAACTGCATATATTTGTTGAAAAATATTTGACTTTTCTGATTCATAACATTTGTAAGTCATGTTGAAACCATGTCTGATGCCAATCTTTGTCATCTACATTAGTGTTACATTATCAATCCCCGAAATCTTGTGAAAATGTTCTTTTTCACTCTAATTTGCAATTCAAATATTGTTTATACTCCGACATAATTCAGTCAGAGGAATAATGTATACATGTATTTATACCTGCATGAACATGTTAAATTTGTCAAATATGACATATGAATTCAATGTATAACCATACATAGACAAGAAGACCTAACAACCTATATCCTTCACATCCACTTGTTGAAGTGAAAACAAGAAATTTTGGCAATTATGAGTTTATTTCAAGATGATTTTAAAAATACACTAATTTGGAAAACTCAAAAAAACAAAGGTAGCCCTCTGCAGTGGGATTAACTCAAAAGTGAAGTTTAAAGATCAAATCTGTAATTGTTTCTAAGTTATATTACAGAAACCAAAATGCACTCAAAGTGAACGTATTTTGGGCACCGTTTCCAGAAATGCAAATATGTACCAAAACGTACACATTATGAATGGTGTTTCCATGACAACTGGAAGTTTCTTAAAATCAAGGTTACATACTTTTCTGCAGTTAAGCTGATTCGTGAGTAAAGTTAAAATATCAGTTTTTGAGAAATATTCCAGTAGTAATTGTGGAAGGATGGACAGACAGATGCTTGTTAAGATGGATGGACAGATGCACGCATGTATGGAACCCTTTCATTTATCCCACTGCCACTTTATTTAGCGGAGGATAATAATAAAACCAAACAGAGGCTGCAACCTCACACGATACAGAAATACATCAGGACCACTGGACTGATATTGTGTCGGAAATCATTCTAAAGATTAAAGATTGAAATAATGATCATTAATATTACATTTCATTTTGATTACGGGTGATTTATGTCTCCCTATCGATATATCTCAGGTTCAGTTTTAATCAAATTCAGTTTTTTAGGGAGGACCCATAGGAAGGATTTAAAAATCAAAACTTGCTTTTGATCGAAAATATTAGGGTTCAGGTCAATTTTTACTGAGCCATTTACAAGATTTAAATGTATCGAGTGTTTCCCTCATCGATACACAGATAACCTTTCCAAGGAAATTGACATGAAGCTTGATCACCTTATCGGGTCGGAATTACAATTTTAACCTTGGCAGGGTTCTCAGTAGTTAAAAGTGCCTCAATTGAAATTTCCTTCAGAGGATATATTCCTTAAGCATTCAATTTAAATTAGATCTGGCTTATAGGGTATTTCACCCAGAGATTTAGTATTTTGATTGCTAGTTTGTACACGTAGAAGTGTAATTTACGGAGAGAAAAGAAAATTTTTGTAGACCTAGATGGTTCCTTTATAGTATTGTCTGAGCGGGATTCTTTAGATAATACCTTCTTTTTGTTACCTCTGAAAATCGGATCAAATTTTATAGAGTATATAGTATTATATACACTTTTGAAATAAATAGGCAAATGTCTGCCTGAAGAAGCCCAAAAAGACAAAAAGGCCTAGCAGTCTAACTTGTGTACTTATTTTCTATTTTCTATTTTCCTTCGCAAGAACTTGGTCCTTTGTTATCTACTGTCTATTTATATATATATATAAAAAGCACTCAAAATAAAACAACCATTCATTCTCATTTATTGCTAATATATATCCGTTTACTTTTTTCAGTCATATTTTGGTCAATTATCACAGAAATTTTCACAAATTAATGTTCAAATTTATGTTTCAGATGAATTATTTTACAGTGAAGCCTTGATCGACCTTTTGGCAACCTTCAAACCAAAACAAAATTGCTGGATAGAAAGACAGCTGGATGAATTACTTGGAAAAGAGTTCAGTCTATTTCCTAAAACACTGGCTATATCTCAGATAATGGGACGAATATAGATCATACTCGCCAACTTTTTGAAATTTCCAGGGGGGGGGGGGGATTCTATAATGTGTTTTACAACCCCTAGAGACAAAATATCCCTTCAAAACAACATATTACGAGTGGTTCTTTCAGATGAAATCATTGGATCTAAGAATATAGGAACAGTTCAGCGAATTCAATGGTTGAAAATACTAAATTAAGGGTTCCGAAATCTGGAGCCTCCCTCCTAAATAGGGAGGGATGGCAAGTGCGCTAGATTTGCGGTGAATAACACTTCAATGCATTCCTATGGGATGTTTTCTTTGCTCAAGTCACTATATTGAATATGTTTAAACTAAGTTGCTGCTTACAACATAAGCTCATACAATTAAGGGGATATGGGTATACCATCACAATTTAAAGTTGCAATGAAGCGTTCCACTTTAAAATTATTATTGTTTACTTGGAATAGTTTTCCTTATATATATATTTAGAAGATGAAGCAACAAACAGGAGATTTTCTAGCTTTAAGAGTTACTTCTCTTGCAAAGTATTCATCTTTCATTTTGATGATGTGCATTTTAAATTCCTGTATAGCAACATTAATAATGTGTTGAACATTGGCAGTGTATAGGTCCAAAGTTCAATTCTTGTAGTTCTAACAATTATAATTTTGTAAACCACACTTAAGACATGATTTAGGGCGGTCGGGGTTTGCATGCCTGATTGGACGTGAAAAGGAATTGGGTCACCTGGGTTTTCTCCGGGTACTCCCACACTAAGACCCCTCGCGCTCACATCAGGGCCAACAAGAGTGATTTATATAAGTTGAAATAACTTGTTTCATAATTGTTGTAAAATAAATAAAGTTTTTTGTTTTAATATTTCATGAGAGTCATTGACCAAAGCTTGAGTATGGATGTTAGTTGTTACTACAAGTACTTACAGCTTTAGGGGGCGTGGTGTAGAACAGCTGACTAGAGGGACGTTGGTGACTCGCACCTTCCTCTGAAGCACCACTGGTCATCGTTTCGGAGGAAGCCGTGGAGTCTGTGTCATCATCGAAATTCCACGCAGACCCTAAAAATTATTAACAAATAAAATAATCGTAAATTTGTCTACAAATACCCAAACTCTATAATGATCAAACCCTGTGTGTCCTTGTTCAAACGATTTAAGGATGCATTAATTATCCCCATATCACTGCGAAAGCCTGAAAGTATCAATCAGAAACCTTTTCGCCAGTATGGAAATATCTTAATTAAACCTTGCAGAACTTTTTGAAAAGAATTAAGATGGAATATACAAACAAAACAAATTCAACAACAGCATTTTGAAATTTGAATAACGTTTCACAGGTACTTCATATTGTGACCTTCTTCTTGAGATAATGAAATCTGAAAATGGCTTGGGAGGCGACATATCTACAAAATTCATCAACATTTCGCATTAAAGATTTGGAAAAAAATGGTTTAAACATTGACCTCAACAGGTGACCTTAACCTTCAGACAAGGACTTTGTAATTACAATGTTAAAAAAACTGAAATTTAAGTTTCCTTTGTATGTTTTGTTTCATGAGTACGGAAAAAAAATCACCCATTCATGATAGTCTTTAAAATCTCACTCAGTGTACAGTGCCGAAAGTTCAGACCCAGACAAAGCCTCATTCTGTATGTTAAAATCGGCCCTCAGGTATAATATTTCTCGTCCTCCGTCGCACAAAGGTGATAGGCTTTGTAATATACATCAGGGTGTGCTTTTCATTCAATGTGTCGATATGATGTGTAAAAGTAGGGTCGACCAATGGCCCCTCTGCCGACATTAACTGATCGCAGTATAGCACTTAGACATTTTCCAGTCCACGGAACAGGCGAATGCCGTCATTCCATGTCCATCCATTAGTGGCAAGACCAGTATCAGCAACAAATATAACATAACATGTTTTACGTACAAACGTCTCCTTGCCTCGTAGCTCATAGCAAGATAAGTGCAAATGATTTTGGAACTGTTATATCGAAATCCCAGTCGGACATTTCTAATTTACCTGTTACTCCTTGAGATGGATAGGAGTTTGCCCCCACCCCCTGGGGATTTTTTCCTGGCCATGATATATTTTTTTAGAAGGGCTGTCATATACAGAGTGAAATTCTGCTTATTTTGGAAGCTGGTCGTCAGGGACTTTTGACAACATTTGTCCCGGTGAATACACAGCATGCATGGTGATGTTCATCAGATAAGTGTCAACTCGATTGAAATGTCAACATCGAATGTCTGGAAAAGTCCATAAATATCTATCTCTTCAATGCAACGAAGGGGAACTCCAATCTCCATTAACCTTTTTATAAAATGTTCACCTCCATGGAGTATTTTTTGAACCATTTGGTAAATTTTTATCTTCTTTGGTAAACATTGACATTTCTGGTAAATGTATCATCTTTCTGGTAAGCCTTCATATTTCCCGTAAATATTCATTTCTCCAACAAACAGCATTAGGACGCACAGTAGTCTAGTTGTAGGACGCCGGGCTCGACACCGAAGGGTTGCGGGTTCGAGTCGCGGCACAGCACTGTGTCGTATCTTTGAGCAAGATACTTTACTCCGCTTGTTCCAGTCTACTCAGCTGTAAATGAGTACGTGGTTGGGCAGTGCTAGAACTGTTGAATGCTAGCTGTGAGTGCCGAAATGTCAGCACCGGCTGTATGCTCCCAAGGGAGTTGAGAAAGATATTGGCTGGTTGCAAAGGCCCTTAAACCATGGATAATAACTTGTGAATTGCTTCGAGACGACCTACGAACTAGGTTGTGATAAAGCGGTTTATAAGAACCTCAAACTATAATTTTTATCATACAACAGGTAAACAGGATCATTAGTAACCATTCATATCTACATGTGGTTAATGTTTCTCTCTCTGAATCTTGTCTTTTTTATCTCTGTTTGGTGATGCATTTATTATCTCTATTTGTTTATTCATTTTCTCTCTAAATCTGATCTTTTTTGTTTCTCTTTAAAGGTTTTTTATTCTTTCTCTAAATCTGGTCAGTTTTTTTGTCTCCAAACTTATTTCTTATCTAAATCTGCAGGTGTTTTTTTTATTTCTCCATATCTTGTAATTCATTTTCTCTCTGAATTTGGTCTTTTTTATATCTCATCTGTTATCTCCTTATTTGATAATTAATTCACTTTCTCTCTTAATTTGGTCTATTTTATCTCTTTTATATTTCATAATTAATTTTCTCCTTATATGATATCTCCTTATTTGGTCATTAATTCACTTTCTCTATAAATCTGGTCTATTTTATCTCTATCTATATTTCGTAATTAATTTCCTCTCTAAATGTTGTCGTTTTTATCTCCCTATATCTGTGGTTATTTATTTTCTCTCTTGGGTAAATCCTCTTTTGATTATCCTCTGGCACATTAAACCTTCGTGTCTGGAACTCCCCAGAGTCTGATGGGAGAGCCGACGATAAATATACAATTTGAAAACCTGTCATACAGCGTGCCTGATAAAAATAGCAATATATATTGATCCGCAACTGTCTCTATGTTGACATATAGGTACCTACAGCACATTCTATAATGGGTACGGGCCACACTGCTTAGCAGAATCCTTCCTCCATAATCAAAGAGCTCCATTATTTCAACTTGATTTGTTTGCTTTTCTCTCCAGAATTACATGAAACAGATTTCTGCTGCATTATTAGATTTTTTAATTTTTATTTCCATGTTAATTGAATCATTTGACCAAATAAAACCATCGGGCCAGCTAAACAGCCGACATTATCGCGTCTTTAAGTTAACCAGACCCCCCCGACATGGTATTATGGATAGGTTTAGAAATGTAATATTACGATAAAATATCTTTCTGTACATGTCCCTAGTGTGCCCTAATGGCCTAGAGTTTGCAAGTACAGAACGAGTCTGTGAGAATCTCGTTCATTCTTTGGTTTCCGCTTCGGTGATAGGCCGTCAAATGACGCTGGCATTTTGCCTGTATATTTCAACAATACTAAAATAAGATGTCTCCCAATCCAAACCCTTAGTGGTAGTATCCTGAATGACGGCGAGAGATTGTAAAGTGAACATCTCAGAAATTCTCCTTTTTTATTTAGTTTTAAAGTGACAGGAATAACATCAAGCCGAAATCATATGCCACCCTTAATGTGGACAGTTCTAAAGCAAAAAAGATCACTTTGAGTCTAGTGCCTCTTATAAGCTGATTGAGAGCTCTATCCAGTGTAAAATTCAAAGCAAATTGCAGTTATAATTGCTGCCTGCTGGAAGGATGGCAGTTTTATGTAGAAGTACTTCCCCCACATGCTGGTATCAATTCCTTTAACTGGGTAGACTGGAGTAAAGTGTCATATTCAAAGACACAATGAATTGACTAAAACAATCATGGTGTTCAGGGACAAGGAAACTACAACAGTCACTTACTAATTCAATGCTGGGGTACATCCCAGTGTCCATTTCTCTAACTGAGTAGACTGGAGTAAAGTGTCTTAGTAAATTGTCTTTTTCAATGACACAATAGGTTGACTGAAACAATCATGGTGTGAGGTGACAAAGACATTACAACAGTCACTTACTAATTCAATGCTGGAGTACATCCTAGTGTCTATTTCAATAACTGAGTAGACTGGAGTAGAATGTCTTAATAAAAAGTGTCTTATTTCAAGACACAATGGGTAGACTGAAAAAATCATGGTGTAATATGACAAAGACATTACAGTAGTCACGAATTAATTCTGATGTCTTCAAAACTTACATGTGTTAATCATTTCCAGTAAATGCTGGTTAGATTCAGTTTTATTTTGTTTTAACATCCAATTAACAGCTAAGGTCATTTAGGAACGTGTCTTACTGATGTGTACTACATGTATCACTATGCATTTGTGTATGTGTGCTGAAGGTAGGGTATTTGGTGTATTTGTCTAATTGCGATAGCGTGGATCTGATGCCGAATTAGAGTGTGGATCTGATGCCGAATCAGAGTGCTACCTCACATATATACCGTGCCGAAAGCACCCAGCACAGTATTCCATACCTGGTCACATTATACTGACAAACAGATGACCCAGTTGTTGGCATTCTCTTGAGATGGAACTCAGATGTCAGGAAATATCTTCTTTTTACCTAATTACTGGAATGTTAATGTAAAAAAGACTTCCAGCTTTCATAAGATATTTGATAAAAATGTCAACTAGCTTAGTGCAAAGCTATAAAACAAAACCCCATTACCGCAGAAAAACCCAAAATCAATTGTGATCAATGCGTGTTAAACTCTTTACAATGATGAAAACAAATTAATGACTAAAAGAAAACGTTTTATCTCAAAAATCACTTAAATTATAAAGAGAAATTTACAACGAAACAAATTTCTATCAAATGTCACGGTCAAATTACATGCAAAATTCTTGTAAGTTACCGAAAAACGTTTGTAATCGTATTATATCAAAGTTTCATATCAATCTTAGTAATCATGTATCAACAATTGTATTTCATTTCTTCAAATAGGTTATTTTTTGATGAATTTCAAAGGGAACTAAATTGGTCTCAAGAATATTAGGAAGAAAAATTCATAGGGGGAAAACATGGTACCTAGTTAGGGAAGGGTAAAGATATCTGTAAAAATAAATCGGGAATAAACTTAATAAGAATGACAATTTTGAAATATTAGGTCATACAAAAATTGGCAAATTCTGATGACTAATTACATAATTGAGTCAGTAAAGAATTTCTATGAAAAAAAAGGGGGAAAAAAAAAGAGAAAAAAATCTTTTGATATAGAAAAAGTCACTATGGTAAAAACATGAGTACCGATATTCCTGGAAAATGTGATTGCGGTTTATCACGAGGGCAGACATCTCCAGGTATTGATCGGCCCCTCAATCACATTAATTCCATCCTGATACCATTCTGACCTGGGGAATTCGATAGTAAGCCCTGATAACTCGAACACACACTCCGCCGTGGTATTACAATGTAGTATTACATGTTGCGTAATATCAGTTAAGGGTACATGTACCGTTAAGTTAAAATATATTACCGTTTGTACGATAATGGAATATTTGTTTACTTTAAGAATCCTTGTCCCTCAGGTAAGGGTACATGTACCGTTAAGTTAAAATATATTACCGTTTGTACGATAATGGAATATTTGTTTACTTTAAGAATCCTTGTCCCTCAGGTAAGGGTACATGTACCGTTAAGTTAAAATATATTACCGTTTGTACGATAATGGAATATTTGTTTACTTTAAGAATCCTTGTCCCTCAGGTAAGGGTACATGTACCGTTAAGTTAAAATATATTACCGTTTGTACGATAATGGAATATTTGTTTACTTTAAGAATCCTTGTCCCTCAGGTAAGGGTACATGTACCGTTAAGTTAAAATATATTACCGTTTGTACAATAATGGAATATTTGTTTACTTTAAGAATCCTTGTCCCTCAGGTAAGGGTACATGTACCGTTAAGTTAAAATATATTACCGTTTGTACGATAATGGAATATTTGTTTACTTTAAGAATCCTTGTCCCACAGGTAAGGGTACATGTACCGTTAAGTTAAAATATATTACCGTTTGTACAAAAATGGAATATTTATTTACTTTAAGAATTCTTGTCCCACAGGTAAGGGTACATGTACCGTTAAGTTAAAATATATTACCGTTTGTACGATAATGGAATATTTGTTTACTTAAATGATACTTGTCCCACAGTTAAGATACATGTAATGTTAAGTTAAAATATATTACCGTTTGTACGATAATGGAATATTTGTTTATTTTAAAGATACTTGTCCAGTTAAGGGAACATGTACCGTTAATTCAAAATATATTACTGTTTGTACGGTAATGAAATATTTGTTTACTTTAAGAATCCTTGTCTGAATGCAAGACAAAACACTAGAAAATCCCACAGTGACTGTAGTTTTTTTATGCATTAAGAATAACCTCTCCGCCATTTTGTTTCCGAGATAACTGTTGTTAGACTGGGTCAGGGAACAATAAATGATCAAGTACTTTAGATGGTTTGGCCGACCGTCATCTAATTTTAGGAACAGAGTTTGAACCCAAGTCAGGGGGCAATTAAGTTTTTCACTCTCAGAAAACTGTTGTTAAAATTTTAAAAAATTGCAAAGTTTGGGTATCTTTCCAGAAAAGTTTATCTCAGCTATTGTCATGTCAGTATAAAAGTTTATCTAAGCTATTGTAAAAAATTGCTAAAATAAATAAATATAAGCCTTAAAAGAAAAAAAAATCCGGAGGTTGAACTCAAGACTTATCCTCTAACAATCCTACTCTTGACCAATATTTTGTTTTCATGGAATTGTAATGTAAGGTATCAAAATGAAAGATGAGTTTCTTGTCAAGGGAAACAACTCTGAGACAGAAAAAAATGTTTTGTTTATGTTTTATGTCATTCTGTTTCCATCTACAGACAAACAGACAGACAACTTGATTCCAGATACCCCTCGTAAAAGATTAATCACTGTCATGGGAAATTACTACAAGGCAGAAAAAATTATTTACATTTCAATATCAATCTGTGGACAAACAGACAGACAGATAGACAACCTTATTCCAGTATACCCCCCTCCCCTCGTTTAAAAAGTACATGTCATAGTAAAGTATAACAGTCATCTTATGTTACGATGCCTGATTCATCAATCAAGAAAACGTATCATTCCCGTTATTTTTCAGAAAATAAAGTGTTCTGACAAACAAGTTTCCAGGACGTGGCAGAGATTCACAGAATCTTAATGATACGGAGGCCTTTTACACATTCCAATTCAAGTCAGACAAGAACAGGATATTCTTGAAATAATTACATTGTAACCGTAATCAAAGCCATATTTTCCAAAGCCTAATTCACAAGTTACGAACTAAAATTTTGTCGACAGAAAATTTCAGTTTCAAGATCTAAATAACTCGTAGAAATCAATAATGTTATCAGTATGTTATGCACTGGTAGAAATTATTAATTACATCTCCATGTTACCGGAGGGAACAAAATCAGTAAAAATTTGACTGAATATCAATCAATACAGTGATTCTGTTGCTGTTATTTGTTCTATTGCCAAATTAACTTTCTGCTCGTCATTTGTTGAAAGGTTTCTTGCGTAACCATGAATTGTGCCTCAATTGTTTTGGACGAAAAATCCTAGTCCTGTTTTATCAAAATCTGCTGCGGTTTTCCCCCGTTCATTCGGAAAAGACGTTCGGTTACAGTGAAAATCTTTCTACTCCCTTACACAGAGGTTGAAGCGTAATTTATTGTGACATCTCAATTTGGCGGAAGATCATTCAACTCCTCGTAAAAACGACTTTATGTCAACTCTATTACATTTCTATCTAGTAGTTCTATCAGCAAGTGCATTTGTCCTCAAGTTCCGTTTTTCCCCGTAGAAGCTGAAACATACGACATTGTTCGCAACGCTGAACCCAACAAATCTAATTCTGAATGGAGATTTCAAATTTCATTTCCCAATCATTCAATGTTTTGGCAAGTTTGATTTAAGTTTATTTGGAAATCTTTCAAAATTGAATTATTGAAATGATTCCAGGAAATTTTCAGAGAATTTTGGGTCGGTATCTGAAAGACATCTTGCAGCTAAATAAATTAAGCAAAAAAACTATTTGATGTATATTGTTTCGCCATGAGCTCATTGAAGAGAGTTCATGTGATTTATGTTAGAGTTAAGGGCTTATGCTACTTTATACTTTGTGGTTTGTGGTAAAGTTAAGGTTGTACACTACCTTACACAATATCATTTACATGATTTGTGTTAGAGTTTAAAGGGCTTATGCTACTTTATACTTTGTGGTTTGTGGTAAAGTTAATGTTGTACACTACCTTACACAAAATCATTTACGTGATTTGGGTTAGAGTTAAGGGCTTATGCTACTTTAAACTTTGTGGTTTGTAGTAAGGTTATGGTTGTATGCTAACTTACATATTTTACCTGTGATTTGTGTTATAGTTAAGGTCAATTGTTACCTATCCCATTATACCTGTGATTTGTGTTATAGTTAAGGTCAATTGTTACCTATCCCATTATACCTGTGATTTGTGTTAGAGTTAAGGGCTTATGCTACTTTATACTTTGTGGTTTGTAGTAAAGTTATGGTTGTATGCTAACTTACATATTATACCTGTGATTTGTGTTAGAGGTAAGGTTAAAAGAAACATTAGGTACATATTATACATGTTATTTTGTAGAGTAAAGGTCAAATGCTACCTAACACATTATACCTGTGATTTGTGTTAGAGTTAAGGTCAAATGTTACCTAACCCATTATACATGTGATTTGTGTTAGAGTTAAGGTCAAATGTTACCTAACCCATTATACCTGTGATTTGTGTTAGAGTTAAGGTCAAATGTTACCTAACCCATTATACCTATGATTTGTGTTAGAGTTAAGGTTATATAAACTACCTCACAAATTGTACCTGTGATTTTTGTAAGAGTTAAGGTCAAATGCTACCTAACACATTATACCTGTGATTTATGTTAGAGTTAAGGGTATATACTACCTCACACATTATACCTGTGGTTTGTGTAAGAGTTAAGGATATATACTACCTCACACATTATACCTGTGATTTGTGTTAGAGTTAAGGGTATATGCTACCTTACACATTATACCTGTGATTTGTGTTAGGGTTAAGGTTGTGTGCTACCATACACATTAACATAATTTAAAGATTTCATAGTGTGAAATGCAAACTCTCTTTAAAAGGAGATACAAAAACCATTAATATAAGTAACACTAAATGAGTGTGGTCCTTTTAGTACTTCGCAATGACCTTGACCTTTAAAATCTGAAATATTTTACCTTGACCTACGTAATAATGACGTTTTGATGACACTTACACACGAAATTGAACCTGGTCAATCAAACAATCTTTCCGTAGGACTTCAACAATATCATAAACACTTATTGCCATGACACGATCCAAAAATCTGTCATTCTACAAACAAGTTCTTGTTTAAATGGAATTCTCAGTGAAGGAGACAAGTTTGATATGGATGACACCTGACTGATGACATTATTAACTCATTCACCCCTGAAGACACATTTGAACTCTTCCAATTCAAAGGTTGGAGTAGTTCATCATGAAATTTCAGGGGTGAATGAGTTAAGGAGAAGCGTATGATTATCAGGAATAGATACCTTGACCTACGGTGTAATTGCCTGTTGTAAATATACCTACTCTATACTTATACACTTATACAGGTGTCTGAAGAGGCTTTGGTAAAAGTTTTGTCAACTTACGAATGTACCAGCATCGTAAACAAATTAAATTTGTGATTATTTTCTTTTAAATGAAAAATAGTTGGTTGTTTTTGTGGTAAAGTGATTGTTTATTAATTTATTAATTACAGATCAATATTTCATATATGTATTGTGTGTTTATTTTTTAAAATACAGATTGGTCAGATTTTGTACAATTATAAAGAACCATCATGATACCAGTTCCAGGACATATATATTGGTTTTTTTCTTCTTTTTTTCTTTCTTATAATAATGCTTCAATAGATAATACAGAAAACATGCATAGTGTGAGCATTTGATATATAGACAAGCACATTTTTCATTATATACAAATGTAATTAAGAAATATATGAAAATATTCTATATCTGTATTTTCGGTATTTGTGTTATGAAGTTGACAATGCTTTGTACATATTGTCCGAGTTAGGTACAATTATCTTCAAATTGAAGGAGGTTAAGGTATTAGGGATATTTAATGTCACATTCCAGTGTATATATATATATATATAACTGTACATTTACTTACACACTTTTATAACAAAATTGATAGGAACAACATCACAAAATATTTCAAGAATTTCTTTTTTATCAATTTTTTCGTTTTAGCATATTTTAATGTGCCTTATTTGTATACCCTTTTTAAACTGTTTTAAATTCTCAAAAAACTTCTTTATTCAAAGTTTGAATATATCTTTAAATAAACATTTTGAGTAGAACTTTTTTTATCGATCAAATTGAAATTATTTTTTTATTTCTTTTGTTGTTGTCACAATTTTGTTTTTATTTCTTTTTAAAATTACTATATATTCACAGCAGACGGCTGACAGAATTTTCATCCAATCCTCATTAGCTTTGCAGTTATTTTTTTCACAAGTGAAATACATTACTCAAAACCACATGAAATGTACACCACATAATCAATATCACAATCAATTTCTTCACGTGGCTGCCCCAGATACTGGACAGGGAAACAGCCGGTTGACAATGGCATTGTTTTCATTTGAGCTTAGGTGTCTCACCAACCAAACAGTAGTTTTATTTTTAAGAGCTTGAAATCAAATACCAATATTAACCAATATCCTCGCATATATACAGAAAATATTAAACTCTTTATTTTAATATTTTGGTTGTTTGGGTGGCGTATTGGATAGTACACTCACCTTTCACAAAGGGGGCAGAGTTTCAATTCCCTGATTGGACGTGAAAAGGTAAGGGCACCTGTCCGACCACCTAGAATTTTCTCTGGGCACTCCAACTTCTTCCCACATTAAGACCCCCTGTTTGCTAACTTATTTCACAATTATTGTAAAATACATAAAGCTAATTTTAAAAATATCTTCTTTTTTTTCCATTTTTATTTGAACAAATTCAAGTAACGTTATTGTCAACATAATTCTCTGTCCTTTATCCAGGACATCGCAATGAACAGATTGGCCATGACAGTCGTCACAACACATACAAATAATCATGTTAAATTGCTCAGCGTTAATATTTCTTATCTTGGCATTTGATTAGCTCCGAATTAAGATCTCACAATCTTGCAGGACCATTAAGTAGAAAAACAAACCCCTTCTTAATCCCTTTTAAAAAATTAAAGTCACATGTCAAATAATGTTCACCTTGATATCAATCTCTCACAAAAGTGCCTTGAAAAGTTGTAAACTTAATGCATGACTTTGTCAGATGAAATAGGAAGCAAAAAATCCTCGGCTTTAAAAATTCATGTCCACAGGGTGCTGTTTGTCTGGTTTGGATATTGACTTGAAATATCATTGTCCAGTAGTGTTTAATTGTATTAAGTTGTTTGAAAAAAATCCTGTTGTTCAATTTGTGATTAAGAACATGGCCACAAAAAGCACAATATTTCGGGGGTTTTTATGACTAGAACAAGGCAAAATAAAGCACGATAGTTTTTTCATGTCATATACGCAAAATGAAACACAGTATCTGTTTTGTAACCGTCGTTGTTTAAAACACTTAAGGCAAAATAAAACACATTACCCGGGTATCTGTTTTTTCATGGTTTACTTTGGTTTGTTTGTGTTTCACGTCCTATTAACAGCTATGGTCATTTAAGGATGTGCCAGGTTTTGGTGGTGGAGGAAAAGCTGGAGTTCCCAGAGAAAAACCACCAACCTACGGCCAATATACCTTAATGGCGATCAACTCCCACACGTAGGTCTCGAACCCACGACACAGTGGTGGAGGGCTAGTGATTATAGACAGTCAGATGCCTTAACCAATCATGGTTTAGAACAATGACGGCAAAATAAAACACAATATATATATGATTCGTATCATCAGTGTAATTTAGAGTTAGTGGCAAATGAGGACGTCTTTGAAGAACATTGTTTGAATGTTGACACAATTAACTGAGGAAGATATAAAAAAAAAAACATCTTAATCTGATGACTAACTAGGTAAATGGTAGATTCATTGCAAAATATGGTAACTCATCTCACAAAGATAATTATTGAGTTTCCAAATAAAGTATTGTTCTTTTTTTTATTAATTAAAAAGAAAACCAATTTCTCTGTAATGTGTGATACACAATAATTATCAGAACAACAAAATAATGGAATTAGGAATGAATTGAAATCATGCAATAAAAGAAAAGAGCAAACAGCTAGTAATTATAAATTTGGTATTTTTTTCGTCCCAGAAACAATGTTGTCACACTTTTATTGAAAACATTTTTTAATCAACCTATTTTGATCTGGAAACCTATACTTATTTTAACCTCTGAGATCAACAACCATGAGACATTTTAACAATTTTTTTTTTGTCAAAAATGCAAAGTTAAAACAATGTTACCTGTTCTGTTGTCAGAGGGAGCTGTTTAAGTATAACGGATAATTATGATGCTTCAAATGATCGGCATGTCTGTAATTACCGTATTAGCACACCTGTACATGTAATTGATTATCACACCTGTAATAACCCTACCTGTAATTAATTGACACACCTGTACTAAACCTACCTGTAAAACAATTAGCACACCTGTCCATACTTGACCAGGTCAATTATTTCATTATTATCACCTGTGTTTGTGCTTCATACTCAATGAAGAATATGACATGACACATGTTTTCTCACTAAACCAGTTTTCATTCGACTTTTTGTCTTTCATCTCACATGATTTAAGCCAGTTACAAGAAAATAACATTGAGCACAGAATTCTTGCTAAAGCATGAAAACGGTTTCATGAACATGGGCCCAGTTGTCTGCTCATTGACATAGTATGTCTGATCGAGGTCCTGCCAAAATTTGGCGTGGTCTTCTTAGCTGATTGCATGGTGTCTGTGTGTATTTATATATATGTAGTATGGATAAACAATCATCTGCAAAAGGTCTTATGGTCAAACAAATGTGGTCTGCAATGTCATTAATAAAAATTAGCAAGAGTGTTGGTCTAAGAACTGCTCCTTGTGTTATCCCTGATAGTGATTTTTATCCTTTATAATACCACTTAAATTATTTCCTATATGCAAAAAAGTTGTTGTTCCACCATTGCGTTTAAGTTCCCTGTATTCCATACAAGTGGATTTCGATGATAAGCGTTGGAGTAAAATCTTACCAAATACTTTCATGAAAAGACTACGCCAAACTTTGATTATTCAGTTCTGTCATTTTAATGACTTTGTGGTATTGTACATAGTGAAAAGTTGTGTTTTGTTAGAGCATTTTCATAAGATGCTGTGTTGATTTTCATGTAGGATATACTTTGGTTGTCTATATGTGGTGAACTCTGGCTTCCCTCCACCACCAGAACCTGGCACGTCCTTAAATGACCATAGCTGTTAATAAGACGTAAAACACAAACAAACCAAACCAAAACCTCCTCAGCTCTCGTCAATCAGACTTTTCCTGTGTATTTCCGACATACACCATATAAATGAAAATTGGAGGTGTATATATCATTAGAAAAGAATTCTGCACTGTTGTGAATTTTTTTTCCAAGAGAATCTTAGAGCCAATTACCAAAGCTGGTACGGAGCTAAATCATTGTTAAAATCCCCTTGATTTATTGTCTATGTGCTTCGAAACTTTATTACCGTACGATGTTGAGGTCGTTTTCCAACTTCTGAGCTGTCATCATTGTGGAATTGGTGCTTGTTTATGAATATTTTATTGGCAGTATTTTAATATTTATGTTTGATGTGTTCTGCATGGAAGTGCTATAGCCTTTTTTTTTTTAATTTTTTGTTCCATTAAGGATTCCTGTCCCACTGCAATCCAAACACTAGAGAACTCCACTATCAATTTTTGTACAAACAGTTACCTCCCCTTAATTTCATTTCTTCAGCTTCATCCCCTCAATTGTCTATACAAGAACTGATTTATCCAAAAGAGTAACCCCATTTCATAATGACCCAACCCTAGATTTTATTTTTTCAAATAAACAAGCATATTCGTTATGGCCGACTGGAGCATTAAATTGGGCATTTCTCCTAACTCATAAATATTCATTAATTTAAAACCCAAATTAACAAAGATATGAAGTGACCATTTTTCCTATGACATTTTAAAAACCATAAAAAACACATCATTAGAAGAATGATAACGAGAAAACTTATTCATGGAAAATAATGAAGTGTTGTACATATATATACACTTTGTACTTTGTTTTTTGGGGGTTGATAAAACCATACATTCACCTCTTCAATGTAAGAAAATATTCCCAAAAATTCTATCAGTACAAATCTGCTCAAATGATTCCATTTAGAAGTGACACAGACTTTTTGCATTCCCACTAGCCACTGTTAACAAATTTCTTGAGGTGCTGGTTGATACATAAAACTTTACAATGAAATTAAAACCATTATTGCCTTTTGATATGACCGATAGTTTGGTTTTTTAATCACAATGGATGTACTTCTAGCTGCATATATGAGATGTCTGCCCTTACTTTCCTCGCAGAATATTTAGACCAAAGAGTTGTAAACAGAAACTATGTTTTGTATAAACTAATAAGCGTGTAATAAAAATGAAATAACGGAGTGTCGATCAAAGAATAACTGAATTAGGAAACTCATATATCTCCGAAGCCTGCAGATGGTATATATAACTGTGTACCATGTAAGTACACTTTGTATTAGAACAACCGTTGTTGTTTTTTTCTCAGTTTTTCATCAGTACTAAAAAAAATAAAAATCACCAATAATTTGCTTCACCATTTCTGGATGAAATAGCGGAAGTGGGCTGGATGGGGATTGTGGGAAGAAAGGGCATATATACACCCTACTTATTTTTATCGAATGGGACAGCAAACAGTCAGTGTAGCGAGCCCGAGAACTGCCCTTTAACTCATTCACCCCTGAAAACACATTTGAACTCTTCCAATTCAAAGGTTGGAATAGTTCATTATGAAATTTCAGGGGTGAATAAGTTAAAACAGTGAATCCCATAATGAACAATACATATGAAATTAAGTAAAATTAGAATAATTGTATTTCATCAAAAGTGACTTGAAGCAACCTGAACCAATATGTAAGATCAACATGAACAACTAAGAATAATAAGAAACATCTAGAATTTATCTGGTACAAACCTGAAACTACACGAAACAACTAGAAACTAATAGGGTGCATGAAACAACACATGGAACAACATGGAACAACATGAAGCAACACATGGAACAACTTGGAACAACTAGGAACAACACAAACCAACACTCGGAGCAACATGGAAAAATAAGCAACATGCAACTAGGATTTGCCTGGAACAACTAAGGGCAACATAAAATTACATCAAAACAACTAGAATAACCTCAAACTACTAGAAACCACTATTATTCGGCACAGTCCTTATGTGGCCCTGACTATTCCGTCTTTGCGTATTGCAGAGTTATCTTCTCTTGGGAGCAGGTATTGATTGTTACGTCACTGGTTTGTGAGAGTAACGTCATCAATTTTTGAGAAAACGACGTAATTTTCTCACACAAACCAATGACGTAACAATCAATACCTGCTCCCAAGAGAAGATAACTCTGCAATACGCAAAGACGGAATANCCTAGCTGTAAAATTCTCAAAAAACTAGATCAATACCCTAGAACAACATGGAATAACTAGGGTCACCAAGTAAGTAACAATGTGAAACAGCATTAAACAACAGGTATCAAGTTGAAACAACAGGGAAAATTAGTTGAGGAAATTATTTTAGGAAAATTATGACCACATTCCCAAATCTAAGCAAAAATGGTGGGTTGGAGGTGGAGGGGGTAGAGGTTTGGGGGTTGATTTGTTTGGGGTTTGGAGCAGGGAGTTGGGGGTTTTGGAGGGGCAGTAGGGGTTAATTATACATGTTAACTTTAGTGAAAACAGATTTGTTTACAAAACAGATTTGTTAAGGAGTTGTGTACAAAATGTTACATAAAATCTAGAATTTCTCGATTCTTGTCGTAAATATTTATTCAAACATAGTTTACACATATTGTAAACACTTGCTGTGTATCTGAGATATATATTACATGAGGTTGTCACAATAAATCTTGTAAACGTAATATATAAGAAATGTGATAGCTCAGCCCGGAGCTTTAGAAAGTAATACATTGTACATGCATATCCCTCTAATCGACTCATTCATCCAAACCTAAATCTCGGTACAAAGACTTTAAATTTTACTGTATCAAAGGCAATTGAGTTTTAAATCGATTCCACAACGCCTGCCCTTCAATATGTAAAACACTACGAGTGCTGTCCTCGATTGCTACGGAGCAACGTTTCCAAGATTGGGAATATCCTTACGCTATAAAACCGCTACCTTATGGCTATACAGTTTTATTGGATAGTAAATTTTTCAGTGCATTGTGAAATTGGTGTGGAACATACTCTGCGTGAGTCAAAATGAATGGCACCCCCAAGACTCCGCTTCAATTACAAAACGGTGCTTTTAGCAAAAAAACACCCACCACATTTCTATGATGAAATTTGTTTCACAATTTACTATAGACGCGAATACGAGCCTTTGATGTATATATCATATACTCATACTTTGTCAGAATTCACTTAAAACTGTCATGCATTTGTTTTCCGGAGCTGATCCTAGGAAGGTTCCAAAGGGAATATAGTTATCATGAGAGCTTCCGATAACTCATTTCACAACATGCTTGTACCATCCTTTTTTTATTGCAAAGCTACCAAGCACTGGTATTTTCCAATCCTTTTACAGAAATTAATTGTTTGGAAACTTCAGATATCATGGGTAAAATTTAACCTAATAGACGGTGATGTCAAATCGTTGCGATTATTAATTTTCCAAAAACTTGAGGATTTCTATTTCAGAGATTACGGTTTTTGTGGGTTTGATATACAAGAACATTCTCAAAAGTGAAAAGATAATTATAACGTATAACAGAAATTATTTTGCAATTTTTTTTCTTTGAAACAATTTATCAATTGTATTGAATAAGCCAAATTTATGACCCAGATTTTTAAAATAAAGAGAAAGAAAATATTGCTATGTTCTCCTAAAGAATACAAAAATGTGGAAAGAGATTGTGGCACTCATCAAAGTATTTTACAAAGTAAAGAGAAGGGAGAAAGTGCCACTCCCTGAAGTATACAAAATAAAGAGTAGGGAGATAGTGCTACTCCCTGAAGTATACAAAATAAAGAGTAGGGGGACAGTGCTGCTCCCTGAAGTATACAAAATAAAGAGAAGGGAGATAGCACCACTCCCTGGAGTATACAAAATAAAGAGTAGGGAGATAGTGCTACTCCCTGAAGTATACAAAGTAAAGAGTAGGGAGATAGCAACACTCCCTGAAGTATACAAAGTAAAGAGTAGGGAGATAGCACCACTCCCTGAAGTATACAAAATAAAGAGTAGGGGGACAGTGCTACTCCCTGAAGTATACAAAGTAAAGAGAAGGGAGAAAGTGCCACTCCCTGAAGTATACAAAGTAAAGAGTAGGGAGAAAGTGCCACTCCCTGAAGTATACAAAATAAAGAGTAGGGAGTAGTGCCACTCCCTGAAGTATATAAAATAAAGAGAAGGGAGATAGTGCCACTCCCTGAAGTATACAAAATAAAGAGTAGGGAGATAGCACCACTCCCTGAAGTATACAAAATAAAGAGTAGGGAGATAGTGCTACTCCCTGAAGTATACAAAATAAAGAGTAGGGAGACAGTACGTGCCACTCCCTGAAGTATATAAAATAAAGAGTAGGGAGACAGTGCTACTCCCTGAAGTATACAAAATAAAGAGTAGGGGGACAGTGTCACTCCCTGAAGTATACAAAGTAAAGAGAAGGGAGACAGTACGTGCCACTCTCTGAAGTATACAAAATAAAGAGTAGGGAGAAAATGCCACTCTCTGAAGTATACAAAATAAAGAGAAGGCACCGGAGACAGTGCTTCTCCTTGAAGTATATAAAATAAAGATAAGGGGGATAGTATAGCTCTTTCTTTGCAATATACACAATTTGTTGTCATGCTACAAGGCTTGACCACGGGCCCCCCTCTATCATTTTTTCATATTTTGAAAATGTTGGTTGTATATGATACTTCCCTATATATAGTATACTGATTCCCTCTAAAGATATGTGTTATATTGATCAGGTTGTATTTGATACTTCACTATATAGTATACTGATTCACTCTAGAGATATGTGTTATATTGATCAGGCTGTATATGATACTTCACTATAGTGCTACTCCCTGAAGTATACAAAATAAAGAGCACGCACCGGAGACAGTGCTTCTCCTTGAAGTATATGAAATAAAGATAAGGGGGATAGTAAAGCTCTTTCTTTGCAATATACACAATTTGTCGTCATGCTACAAGGCTTGACCCCGGGCCCCCCTCCATCATTTTTTCATATTTTGAAAATGTTGGTTGTATATGATACTTCCCTATATATAGTATACTGATTCGCTCTAGAGATATGTGTTATATTCATCAGGTTGTATATGATACTTTACTATATATAGTATACTGATTCGCTCTAGAGATATGTGTTATATTGAAGTATACAAAATAAAGAGAAGGCACCGGAGACAGTGCTTCTCCTTGAAGTATATAAAATAAAGAGAAGGGAGATAGTGCCACTCCCTGAAGTATACAAAATAAAGAGAAGCCACCGGAGACAGTGCTTCTCCTTGAAGTATACCAAATAAAGATAAGGGGGATAGTAAAGCTCTTTCTTTGCAATATACACAATTTGTCGTCATGCTACAAGGCTTGACCACGGGCCCCCCTCCATCATTTTTTCATATTTTGAAAATGTTGGTTGTATATGATACTTCCCTATATATAGTATACTGATTCCCGCTAGTGATATGTGTTATATTGATCATGTTGTATATGATACTTCACTATATCTAGTATACTGATTCCCTCTAAAGATATGTGTTATATTGATCGGGTTGTATATGATACTTCACTTTATAGTATACTGATTCCCTCTAAAGATATGTGTTATATTGATCATGTTGTATATGATACTTCACTAAATATAGTATACTGATTCCCTCTAGTGATATGTGTTATATTGATCATGTTGTATATGATACTTCACTAAATATAGTATACTGATTCCCGCTAGTGATATGTGTTATATTGATCAGGTTGTATATGCTACTTCACTATATAGTATACTGATTCTCTCTAGAGATATGTGTTATATTCATCAGGTTGTATATGATACTTCACTATATAGTATACTGATTCTCTCTAGAGATATGTGTTATATTGATCAGGTTGTATTTTTGAAAATTCTTCCTTATATTTGCTTATGTTATAAATGTTTCCAAATTGTGTGAGCGCAAGTGATTATATAAATTTTCGAAAAATAAAACACCTGGTCTCGCTACTTCAAACCCACATTCTTTCTTCAAAACACAACTCTGATCTCAAGAAATCCTCGCATATATAAGTCATGTATTTTTTACAACTCTATTCCCTGCGAAGCAGAGTATATCACAGTAAGGAAATATATTTCATTATCACACACCATATTCCAGGCAAATATTTCTCCTGAAACTGAAAAGTAATTATCAGTAAGGGCCCACTGAAGCACTTAAGTGGGGTATATATTTCTTATAGATACGCCACACATGACATGAAAAATTGCACAATACTCAAGTAATTCTTTCTGATGCCTATCTTATACTTAAAAATTTGAATATTTTTTAACATCTTTTAAACAAAAAAACGTGTAATAAACATAAATGCTACATTAGCTTTAAAATTTCTGTGAAATGAAGAATTAAATGACATACACTTGAAGTTGATTTTACCCCTGATAATATATACTTATGGAGGATTAAAGCATATACCTTTACTTTCAAACGAACTTACTAAGATTTTTATTGCCGTCAATAAAGAAATGATAACACTTCTATTTTTGAGAGGTACACACGGTTCTTAGGTACAAACACACTTACGCAGAAACAGTTGAACAACACGCGGGGCTCGACACAAAATCGTAACTTGAAGTGGCATACTTGCCTAAACCGTTAATAGGTTTAAGTAAGTTGACTTTACAGATATGAGTGTTGTTATCGAGGTCGTAAAATCTAATGTATACTGTTTCCTACCGACTTTTGTTACACCTGTACGATTTCTTTGGACAGCTTTGAAAAGTCGTAAAAACTTTTATTAACTCCACTTACAGATATTAATTACAATCTTGATACTATTTGAAAACAACCTGTCCCGTTATTCAAACAAGAATATATACAAAGAATTCCGAAATTTTAGAAGTTATACAAAGTTATACTAAGTTTTCAAAACTGATAAACATGGTTATTTAAACACGAATATATATGTTATGGTGTGTTGTGGTACACTTTATTTCAAAACTTTGCCATACAAAGTTATCAGATCTGATAAACATATACATGATAATTTTTTAATATACTGCGTGAACACTTAGTGTGGATCAAGATTTGCACAGATCTACAGATAGTGCAACCACGCTATACTTAATTTATAATGGTGTGTGTCTGAAAGAAAGCCCAATATGATAATTAAGTAATATTGTTTAACTCTTTCACCCCTGAAGACACATTTGAACTCTTCCAATTCAAAGGTTGGAATAGTTCATTATGAAATTTCAGGGGTGAATGAGTTAAAGAACTTTGAATTCTATTGGTCCCTATTAATGTTATCACTTTGTGTATTCCTTATTTCCCATATATTTAATTGTTGTTTAAAGAACTTATTCTATGAATCTAAGAACTTCTATGTTATATTTTTGTTTATTTCCTCAAGTTACTTCATAGTGACGTCATGATAAAACCAACAGACTTGATGTGTCATGTCGTTATAACGTCAGAATGAAGACAATCAACATGACATGATTATAACGACATGAAGACTGTATTAAATAAAAATAATTAAATCTGTATATTTTCATTTTATTATACAAGATCCTCGATTTATAAAACTCGTTCTGAAATATGAGAAGTATTTTAAGCTAAGCACATGCAGCCTTACTAAAACTAACACTTCAAAACCTGTTTCACATATCTCACATAAAATGGAAGAGACTCATTTAATAATAACAATGGTGACCTTGACCTTTGACCCTAAGTAAGCAATATCATTTCAGTAGAAATACATTTTTTTTTTTTTAATTTACGACCTTTTGCAGATATGTGAATGAAAAGATCATTCTTCAAATCTAATTGATATTTGTACACCTCACCTCCTTTCTTGCTTGCGGAGGAAGTTCAAAAGCTCAGTCTGCATGATATCAGCATTATAACGACAGTATGATAAATCGACTACAACGTCACAATAAAAAATAATTTGTGTATACCATTTGAACATTTTTTTTTACTGCGGGAGACATATTGTACAACCTTCAGATGTCTGTTCGATCCTACAAATTCCAATGCCTCTTTAAAAAGCAATGAACATCTGCAGTGGAAAACATATTGTCAAGCCTCACAAATTTCTCACTCGCGTGTACATCCCGAAGCTCTACACTAAAATGAACCGCCTTACGACTTTTTCATCTTTTCGTATGACGTATCATGTAAGAACTTGTCGTACATACAAACCCACTAGAGAACTTGGGTCTCAACCTTGGTGGGTTTAATTTGGAACGATTGTGTTAAGCATTGTCAGCTTCACATGTTAGAAATATTGATATTCAAAAATGTATCTTTTTAATTTTCTTCGAAACATAACATCATTTAATGCTTCTTGTATTGAACAATCCTTATTGATTAATACAAATGTATTTGAAATCATTAATTTTACAGATTTTTTTTTATCTACTAGTATTCCAGATGAAAAATTTGAACGTTAAATATTGATTAAGCTTGTCATGCAGGCTAGGAAGCACCACTGTACAGTCAAATCCATCTTCTAAAATAAATTAACACTTTTATTGGGCCGATAATTCTTAAACAGAATTTCCTTCCAACGAATATCAATTAGTTATATTTTTTTGTTTGTTAGAAATCCAATTAACTTGGTAAGTATTTTGAAAATAATTGATTTTAAAATGCAAGAAACTCAACATGTTTACAGCATAAATTTGTCGCCTGAGTTTAATATAAAGTTCGTAGAAACTTGTCAAGACGAATTAAACTTCTTCTGGAGAGGTGAAATGCCCTCGTTACAATTAAAATCCAATATTCAGCTAATAAAGATATTTTTACAGCTAATGTTGGACTTTTTCGATGGATCTTTAAATTCTTACAGAATGCAATATATTGACTCTCTATAGCCTTATAGCTATAGATTAAATGATGGGTTTAGGAGCATGCCTGGAGTTATAATACTATTCTATCTGAACACAGGACCGCCTTTTTTTACTGTCTTCATCCAGCAAAAGTACATGTCAGTGCTAAAATTTCATTGCAAAGAGTAGGGACTTTGGGAAAAAATACAAAAATGTCTAAAAGTATGTACAATAATCTTCATTTCACAAAATAACAGTGTAAAATATCAACCGGATAGCTAACACTGTTCTATGGAGTTAATTAATTGAATTTACACAAAAATTAAGGCTAAGGAAATCCTGCTTTAATATTTAGAAAGTTGTGACTATTATTATAATAAAGCAAATTTACACCATGGAGTCCTTTCTCATCCAACCCTTGAGGAAAATCGGGACGTTGGTGTCCAAGGATATATCGGTTTTAGAAAAAAAGATAGATTTTTTTATTTGCTGCAAATGTGTGCTTCGATCTTCCCCTTAAACCCCCATACATACGAATATCTCTAAAATTCCACCTTGAATTGTTGGAAAAAATCATTTTTCATAACTGCCGACTTTAGGAGGCCTATACATCCTTCACTTTTATATTAACCCTATCCTCTTTCTCAATCTGCTGGTACCAAAACCCTTCCATAGAACTTAACATACAGACTTACGTGGTCTCATTGGTGGGAGGTTGGGTAGAATTTGGAATGAGGGTGTGGGTTGATATTCTTTATCATTCTCCTCATTTTCTGTAGATAATCCATTAAATCCCTGGCTACGACAGCGTGCCAGCATCAGATGTTCGCCGTCCTTCTTCGCCTTCCACGATCCAGCTCGCTGCAAATCTTGCATTTTCGTTTTCCTCTGTCCCAGGACACTTTTCGCGAATTTATGAATTTCCATTATCATAGTGGATGAGTTTCCGTAATTCCAAAACTCCCCTCAGTATCTCAATATTCTGACAAACACACTCTATTCATCTTCAAAAACAATTCATTATTTTCATTTGAATTTGAACTTTTTTCCAATCTAAATATTTTAACATTGACATCAATGATGCATGATGTTAAAAATCCAAGAGCCCAGCTAGCACACGTTTATTCCTCTGGCGAGAGAAACAGACTATTCAGAATATACTTCTTTCATTGTTTTTTACAAATATTTTTGATCTGTCATTGGATATATGTTCCAAACTCCATGTCGGATATGTCAAAATCCGAAAAAATTCCACATTTGTTTAGAAGTCATTATACAATTCCTGCCTCGTCAGGTAAAGCTGTAGTCGTATATCATGTTCGGAGGCCAGGAATGTGACTTCTTTTGAACAGGTAAATGTCATTTATAATAGACAACTGTACCATTGCCGATCACATGATGATATATCGATGACATATCCGACTCGCAAAAATATTCCCCAGTGACTTACACATCAATCCGTGTGTTTGTATTGCCTGTTTATATTCATATATATTTATATATATATATATACACACACATGTGGGAGGCCAAAAAAACCAAATAAACATTCGGCAATAATGAATAAAACAGATCTGTTACGTGTAAAATGAGTCAAGATTCTCCGTGCAATCAATCTTTGAAACAAACATGGCAGGTAAAAAATTCAATCCGACGTAGAATTCCATGATTGTGTATTGGTGATCCGGTAAACACTTTCAAAAAGATCCCCTGAGTCAAACGAAAATCGTCTTCCCCTCACATGTCGCTAGTCTACACCAGTAATGCCCGCTCAGGTAGAAATATATGTATTAGACTCCATACAGGAAAAGGTAAGTGATCAGTTCTTGTATAGGTATATATACATAGAGTACACACCTTGATTCCTTTTACCTGTATAAAGCTTCTGATATTAACAGGTAGCACTGGGCCGGCACAAAAGCCATAAGTACATATATCTCGTATTGTGTGTACACACATAAGTAAATACAGATCCTGATTTCTTTTTAGCGGTTACAGGACACAGATATGATCACTTGGTTCTCTCTCTCTATATATATATATATCTGGATTAGAGTTGAGCGGTGCTCACCGAAAACTTTCACAAGATCATTTTGACACAAAGTACAGACACTGTCAGGTAATTATGACCAATTATGGATATAATTACCTGTACAGACGACATATGTCCAAACAGACGCTATATTTTTTTACCTGAAAGTGACAGGTGTTTGACCTGTTCTGACTTATTGTCCTCCAAAGTCTTACCTGTGGGTATATCATACCTGTGTCAGCAAGACAGGTGTACCCCACTACTGGTCAATAAAACCACTCAACAGACAGGTGAAAATATATATCCAATTAGGACAGGTATAGGATAAAATTCTGGGTGACTTTTATTAATCACGGCGAGGATGAGGGCACTTTATGTGAATGATCGATAGACATACAGACCATGAAATCAATTATCTTTTGATAAAACACATTTATATTACAACCACAGAATTGACCTTATAGAAAACCTCGGGGAAAATGTTCACTTTACTTAAGTACATCGCCAATATACTAACAGAGCAAGCAAGCAAAAAAAGCTTTATATGCATTGTATATTAAGATTAAAAATATTTCCATTCCTGTAGATCTTCAACTGAAATTATTTGATGCACTTGTGTCACCAATTTTATTATATGGATGTGAAATCTGGGGCTATGAAAATACAAAAAGTATCGAAAAAATACACTTACAGTTTTGTAAGGAAATTCTTAACATTCGGAAGAGCACCCCAAATTATATGGTATATGGTGAGTTAGGAAGGTATCCCCTAGAAATTGAAATCAGTGTTAGAATGGTTATGTTCTGGCATAAGCTTATAACGGGTGGATCGAAATTATCTAGTGTAATGTATAAGTTAATGTACAATTTGCACCAGAATTCTTTATTAAGTTTTAAATGGTTAACGTATATACGAGATATCTTAAACAATACTGGATTTAATAATTTATGGACTTTCCAAATATCATGTACAATTAATAGACAATGCTTGAAAAATATCATTAAGCAGAGATTATGCGATCAATTCATTCAAAGTTGGTTTCATGATGTTGAAACCTCCTCGCGAGGGCAAGTTTACTCCTTATTCAAATTTCAGTTTAATATTGAACCATATCTTTTAAAGCTAAATCGTAATGAACGAAAAGTAATATGTAAATTTAGAACATCAAATATAAAATTTCCTATAGAAACAGGAAGATGGAATCGAGTCCCACGCGAGGAAAGGTTATGTCCCCTATGTAATAACTGTGTTGGGGACGAATACCACTACTTATACCAATGTACTAATGTATCTGTTGTAGCTCTTAGACAACTTTATATACCAAATTATTATTATGTCAACCCAACTTATATCAAAATGAAAGGAATGTTCTCAATTTGTAACACGGTACTCTTAACAAAAGTAAGTAAATTTATACAAAGAGTAATGAAGCTACTTAATATCTAAAATAATTTAGCTAAAAGAATTATTGAAATGGGTTGTTATTGTATGAATTGTATCATGTGTCATATTATATTATGTGAGTACTATGTCCATCAATGTATACTATGTATTATGTGACCTCTTGTTACGCACGTATACGTGTGGCGTGAGTGTAAAAATAAAACTTGAAAACTTGAAACTTAGTCAATAAAACCACTCAACAGACAGGTGAAAATATATATCCAATTAGGACAGGTATAGGATAAAATTCTGGGTGACTTTTATTAATCACGGCGAGGATGAGGGCACTTTATGTTGAATGATCGATAGACATACAGACCATGAAATCAATTATCTTTTGATAAAACACATTTATATTACAACCACAGAATTGACCTTATAGAAAACCTCGGGGAAAATGTTCACTTTACTTAAGTACATCGCCAATATACAAAAGATTTAATACACATAAATGTAGGTTAATGACCAAACGATTTTTCGATGAAATTAAAACGCTTAAAACATACCTAAGGGATGGACTTTTGGAAATAATTTTTAGTATTGATGAAAATATGGCAGCTTATTAGTCCATGCCCTGTTAGCTTGATTTTTTTTAACCATTTTTTTTAGAATTAATCTTTCTTTACACTTTAAAATATTCAAAGATTTGTTGTGTTAACTGTCTTCAAATGATTATTATTTTAAAATCCTACAAGACTCAGTTCAAAAAGTTATTTTCGGTTTAAAACTAGGGTCAATAATTTTTTTAAGAATTCATAGTGTTAAGCTAACAAGTCTTTTAGAACTCTCTGTTGGCTGTAGATGGAGTATAATATTGCACAAAAAAACCAGGGCAAGAACTCAGCAGCATCAACTAGCTTTACATTATTAAAACATGTTGTGACATTAAAGTGATTTATAATACAAGTGAAAACGCAATTCTTTTAAAAGACCATACTTCAATATGCATGCCCATTGTTTGCACAGAAGCATTATGTTGGCACGGGTCGATTTCCGCTGCTCAATTGAAACGACATTTGAGTACAATTCACAATAAAACTGGCTAGTATACATTAACCGAGTTAGGCGCTACCTAATATCGCGATTCGAAATAACATTATGACATCTGTGTAATTGAATTGAATAATTGCATTCCATGAAATCTTACGTAGCGATGTAGTTAAATATAGACCAGTCTTCTCCTAAATTTAATTGTGGTGTCTCCTCATTAATACAACTATGACATTTTCCGACGAGTTTCCAATTGTATATATATAGCCATGCACTGGCCATCTAAACTAGACGGCTGGGGTTCAAAACAAGGTAAGAGTGTGGTTATTTCCTACTTATCAGAAGATCCTTGGATAAAACTCCAATCAAGATGTCCGTTGTCTCAGACATGCAAAAACCGCCTCTGAAAGCATCTTTTCGTAACAGGAAAGGAACAATGTAGCAGCCAGATCAAGATTTGAACCTGGGACCTCAAAACTCTTGACGGTTGCTCTAACCAATTGAGCATTATTAATCCTGTCGCCAATGACTGACCCCCCCAGTCCAGTCCTGCTATATTCCTCCCTCTTTCAATTAAGTCTAAATTGACCCCTAAGACAGGCAAAACCCTTTACCACCTAACGTGAGTATGTTTAGTTCGGCACCAAATTTAATACGAAAGGAAAATTGCAACAGTCAGATCGAGATAAGAACCTAGGACCTCAAAATTCTAGATAGACACTTTAACTGATTGAACTACCTGGTCCCCTGGTGCGAATGACCCTGTCCAGTTCCACTTTCAGTTAAGAGTGTTCTTTAATAAATTATTTTTCTTTACAATAAATAAATACATGTCAGTGTCAAGCAAAGAATTTTCAAAAGATCCATTTTACATCTTTTCAATTGGTCTTTAAGATACATCTCCTCCAGATCAGAAAAAAAGAATGGGCCTGCTACAAACCACTGTGTGATCACATGAGGTGACTTAAATGTTGGTCCTCCTGTAGAATTTGTAGTCTCATCGGTGCCCTTTTCTTTGGGACATTAAGTCAATGTAACAATACATTTGAACATCGCTGCTTTCTGTGTTATTATTTTTTGTCTTTCATGAATGTTATTTTTAATTTTTATGGTGTCTGCATATATAAACCCCTGTCAGAATAATGTGAATAGATGGGCTGTCATGCTGTTTCAAAATGCTGACATTTCAGTGTGATAGCACTTTAAACTTGCTTTTGAATCTGTAGACATCCCATCCCCATCACAGTGACCTTAATACTATACTTCATTAACATGCAAAATACCTGTACCTAAGAACTTTTTCATTTTCTTTTTTAATTTTACGGAATGGCAGTTTACTTTCCCAAAATGACAGCATTGCAGCACAGCTGATGGTATCTCTACAGATGGACAGAAATTTACTCTTGCCTGTTCTTAACCACAACACTTTGTCAAGATTGTTCCAGTCTACCCAGCTGTATAAATGAGTACTGACATGAGGAGAAGTTATTCTGCGAAAGACTGACAACCTCTCCATCCTTCAAAGGATACAACAATTCTCAATCATTTCACATAAAAGAAAAACATGTCAAACTTCGGCTCTTTGAAACACTAACCTTGGATTTATTTTCAATGTTTTAAATTGAATCTGTCGAACATGAACAATATATCAACCAAGTTCTCATATAGTCCCTGTCAAAGTTACCACTCTGACAGGAGGAGACAAAGTCCAGTTTTCCTAACCACACCAAGACATCTAACAAATATCTAAAAAGAGTAAAGACAATTAACTTACCATTTGCCTGGTTCGGTGGGTTTTTATGGAAGTTTCGTCGTCGTTCACGACTAAGGCTCCTTGTTCGGGCATTCTGAGACTTACTGCGGACCAGGGTTCTTCCACTCTCACTGTCACATGACCCCGAGTACTCTACAAAAGTCAACGGTAAAATAACCATCCATACCTAGGGAGTTGTGAAACAACCATATTCGACAGCAAGCTATAGCTATAGTTAACTCATTCACCCCTGAAGACACATTTGAACTCTTCCGATTCAAAGGTTGGAATAGTACATTATAAAATTTCAGGGGTGAATGGGTTAATTAAACAATCTTACTTTGTCAATAAATCATATTCTACTAAGTTTCATGGTCAAATGGTCAACTCTTCAACAAGTCAATTGACATATGCTGCAACAGTCAAATTTACAACAAGAAACCAGGATAATTGGTTAACTCTATTAGTCAAACGGTTCGACAATAGGAAATGGATAATTGGTTAACTCTATTAGTCAAAAGATTCTCCAAATGGGAATGGATAATTGGTTAACTCTATTAGTCAAAAGATTCTCCAAATGGGAATGGATAATTGGTTAACTCTATTAGTCAAAAGATTCTCCAAATGGGAATGGATAATTGGTTAACTCTATTAGTCAAACGGTTCGACAATAGGAAATGGATAATTGGTTAACTCTATTAGTCAAACGGTTCGACAATAGGAAATGGATAATTGGTTAACTCTATTAGTCAAAAGATTCTCCAAATGGGAATGGATAATTGGTTAACTCTATTAGTCAAACGGTTCGGCAATAGGAAATGGATAATTGGTTAACTCTATTAGTCAAACGGTTCTCCAAATGGGAGTGGATAATTGGTAAACTCTATTAGTCAAACGATTCTACAAATGGGAATGGATAATTGATTAACTCTATTAGTCAAACGGTTCTACAATAGGAAATGGATAATTGGTTAATTCTATTAGTCAAACGGTTCTCCAAATGGAAATGGATATTTGGTTAACTCTATAAGTCAAACAGTTCTACAATAGGAAATGGATAATTGGTTAACTCTATTAGTCAAACAGTTCTACAATAGGAAATGGATATTTGGTTAACTCTATTAGTCAAACAGTTCTACAATAGGAAATGGATATTTGGTTAACTCTATTAGTCAAACAGTTCTACAATAGGAAATGGATATTTGGTTAACTCTATTAGTCAAACAGTTCTACAATAGGAAATGGATATTTGGTTATCTCTATTAGTCAAACAGTTCTACAATAGGAAATGGATAATTGGTTAATTCTATTAGTCAAACGATTCTACAAATGGGAATGGATAATTGATTAACTCTATTAGTCAAACGATTCTACAAATGGAAATGGGTAATAAGTTAACTCTATTAGTCAATCGATTCTACAAATGGAAATGGGTAATAAGTTAACTCTATTAGTCAATCGATTCTACAAATGGAAATGGGTAATAAGTTAACTCTATTAGTCAATCGATTCTACAAATGGAAATGGGTAATAAGTTAACTCTATTAGTCAATCGATTCTACAAATGGAAATGGGTAATAAGTTAACTCTATTAGTCAATCGATTCTACAAATGGAAATGGGTAATAAGTTAACTCTATTAGTCAAACGATTCTACAAATGGGAATGGATAATTGATTAACTCTATTAGTCAAACGGTTCTACAATAGGGAATGGATAATTGGTTAACTCTATTAGTCAAAAGATTCTACAAATGGAAATGGGTAATAAGTTAACTCTATTAGTCAATCGATTCTACAAATGGAAATGGGTAATAAGTTAACTCTATTAGTCAAACGGTTCTACAATAGGGAATGGATAATTAGTTAACTCTATAAGTCAAACGGTTCTCCAAATGGAAATGGATATTTGGTTAACTCTATAAGTCAAACAGTTCTACAATAGGAAATGGATAATTGGTTAATTCTATTAGTCAAACGGTTCTGAAAAAGGGAAACGGATAATAGGTTAACTCTTTTAGTCAAAAGATTCTACAGTAGGGAATGGATAATTGGTAAACTCTATTAGTCAAACGGTTGTCCAAATGGAAATGGATAATTGATTAACTCTATTATTCAAATGGTTCTGCAATAGGAAATGGATAATTGATTAACTCTATTATTCAAATGGTTCTGCAATAGGAAATGGATAATTGATTAACTCTATTAGTCAAACGGTTCTCCAAATGGAAATGGATAATTGATTAACTCTATTAGTCAAACGGTTCTGCAATAGGAAATGGATAATTGATTAACTCTATTAGTCAAACGGTTCTACAATAGGGAATGGATAATTGGTTAACTCTATCAGTCAAACTGTTCTACAATAGGAAATGGATAATTGGTTAACTCTATCAGTCAAACAGTTCTACAATAGGAAATGGATATTTGGTTAACTCTTTTAGTCAAATGGTTCTCCAAATGGAAATGGATAATTGATTAACTCCATTAGTCAAACGATTCTCCAAATTGAAATGGATAATTAGTTAACTCTATTAGTCAAACGGTTCTCCAAATGGAAATGGATAATTGGTTAACTCTATTAGTCAAAAGATTCTATAAATGGAAAAGGATAATTCGTTAACTCTATTCGTCAAACGGTTCTACAATAGGAAATGGATAATTAGTTAACTCTTTTAGTCAAAAGATTCTACAAATGGAAATGGATAATTAGTTAACTCTATTAGTCAAAAGATTTTATAAATGGAAAAGGATAATTCGTTAACTCTATTCGTCAAACGGTTCTACAATAGGGAATGGATAATTAGTTAACTCTTTTAGTCAAAAGATTCTACAGGTTCTACAATAGGGAATGGATAATTAGTTAACTCTTTTAGTCAAATGGTTCTCCAAATGGAAATGGATAATTGGTTAACTATATTAGTCAAAAGATTCTATAAATGGAAAAGGATAATTCGTTAACTCTATTCGTCAAACGGTTCTACAATAGGGAATGGATAATTAGTTAACTCTATTCGTCAAACGGTTCTACAATAGGAAATTGATATTTGGTTATTTCTATTAGTCAAACGGTTATACAAATGGAAATGGATAATTGGTTAACTCTAGTAGTCAAACGGTTCTACAAATGGAAATGGATAATTGGTTAATTCTATTAGTCAAACAGTTCTACAATAGGGAATGGATAATTGGTTAACTCTATCAGTCAAATGGTTCTACAATAGGAAATTGATATTTGGTTATTTCTATTAGTCAAACGGTTATACAAATGGAAATGGATAATAAGTTAACTCTATTAGTCAAAATATTCTACAATAGGGAATGGATAATTAGTTAACTCTTTTAGTCAAACAGTTTTACAAATGGAAATGGATAATAAGTTAACTCTATTAGTCAAAAGATTTTACAAATGGAAATGGATTATTAGTTAACTCTATTAGTCAGACGGTTCTACAAATGGAAATGGATATTTGATTAACTCTATTAGTCATACGTTTATACAATAGGGAATGGATAATTAGTTAACTCTTTTAGTCAAAAGATTCTACAATAGGAAATGGAAAATTGGTTAACTCTATTAGTCAAACAGTTCTACAATAGGAAATGGACTAACACTCAACTCTACAACAAGAAATGGGCAAATTAATGGTCAACTCTTTTAGTCAAGTGGTCAACTCTACAACAGGGAGCGGAAACATGGTCAGTTTTATTAGTTAAATTTCTATTCTGCAACAGGAAATGAACATATGTACGACTCTATACATCAAATGTTCAACTCTGCAGTCTGCAACAGTGAAGAGACAAAAGGGCAATCTTATTAGTCAAACGCTCAACTGTGCAACAGGAAATGGACAAATGATCACCTCCGCTAGTAAAACATTTCTAAAACAGGAAACGTTCTTACTCTTTTAGCCAAGCAATCAACTCTACGTCAGGAAATGTCATCTTTACAATGCTCATTGAAATGGCAATGAAATTGGTGTTAAAATCTCTATTTTTACTTCTTCTATTGGAGTACTCAACGTAATCTTCAATCTTCGTACCGTTTTACTGTGCCGAGCTTCACCCTTTTTGCACCTAGACAACATAATGACCTGACAATGCTGAATGAGACAAGTTCTACAAACGATAATTGCTGTCAGTGGTCTGCCTCCCATTTGATTTTTCTATTGCCAGATCAACAGTTACGATTCCCAAATGGCCGACGAGTCTAGGATGGTAGGCCGTTTTTGGAAGTAAGTAAGTGCGCTTTCGTTCTCCAGGGTAATACCATGTGTCAAGCCTATGAATGACTTTTACTAATTGAAGCGACGATAGTCATCTCTTCGGGTAGTCTCGGTGGAGCTATCGCATGTCCACGTGAATTTTGGGTGTAACATTGTACCAAATATAGAAAAAGAAAACATCAAAATGTGACAACTTGCTACCAATCTTCCAGAAAAATAGCCCAATTCTTACCACATGTTTTTTTTCATTTATTTTGTCCGAAAAATAACATATCTAGTAATTGTGTACTGGGTATATGATGAAGGTAGCTAGGTCTGTACATACAAATATTTATTTCTTTGAAACTACAATCATGACATATACGGTTTGTTTGGTTTGTTTTTGTTTTTACGTCCTACTAACAGCTATGGTCATTTAAGGACGTGCCAGGTTTCGGTGGTGGAGGAAAGCCGGAGTACCCGCAGATAAATAAATGCCACACATATATTGCCCAATTGTGTTGCAAAGGTTATTTTGTTTCGTTGGGGTTCTAATTTTTTGCAGAAAAAAACACCACTAAAAATATAATCAAATAAATCCATTCTTGTAATAGCTTATTGTGCCAAAGCAACTTTACCTGAAAACCGTGAAAACTAGATCCTGTGAAATTGATTATTTTAGCAAATCCATAAAAATTAGAGACTGCAAAAAAGACTTCTACAGTACCCTTTGCCTTTTACACAAAACATCCTGTTTGCCGAAATATTTTGGGTTTTTTTGGTCTTCAATTGCTTTCATAAGAAGATATTTCATCTCAGGTGTTTCAAAAATAGATCTCATCCAATCAGGGAAAATGGCAGGGAAATAAAGCAAAAGAAAGTTCTCTTGTCAAGCAATCAGCCATTCCAAATGCAAGCCATGCGGAAATTTCGTAATAATTTAATGTAATGTAAGAAAATCACAGTCGAGGTAAACGGGCATTGCATACGTATCGGTTGAATATTTTTTTGGTGTGAACATGCATGCTGCGCTGATTTGGGGGGCAAAACCTTTGATATGCAATAGATATTTATTTTACCAATGAGACTTTTTGTAGCCATTCTCAAAATTGGAGAACTCCCAAGTTTGCAGGGACTAAGGGTATTTGTCCTTAGTGAAAATAAGCCATTCTGGAACTACACCCGGGGCAATATCCTTGATAACTCCCACTCAATTCATTCATGTGGAAAATCTTGAAATATCAAACCAGATAAGCTAAGATGTCAAAAGGGGCTGTAGCATTCACACTAAATATCTATTTTATAGTGAAATAGCAAATTTCAAAAACAATTTTAAAATTTCGAAATACATGTATTTGAAGTTAAAAATAAAAAAAGATAATTAAAAAAATAAATATATTGTATATAAAGTTTGTGTGATACTCAAAACACCTGTTACCTGGGGGTAAGTTGAATTTTCATTTTCTCAATTTTTTATTCTTGAATTAAGCTGTGAACATTTGTCATTTTTTTTTTTTAGAATTTAAGAAAAAAAAAATTGACAACACATTCTGTGAAATAGACCACGAACTTGGTGATAAAATGTTGAGAACAATACAGGATATGGCATTCCGAAACAGGAAGTTTATAACATACCTTAAACAATTAGTGGAAAGGAACAAAATCAATTGGAGACTTTTTCTCCGCCTCGCGCACCGTTCTCGGTCAATGGTGTCTATGACCAATAAATATGACGAACCTATAAGTGACAGAAATCTATCAGCGGTGATGAATTCTTCAACCAACTACGCTGCCCTTTGTTTTAATCTGCTGAAATTGTTGCTGACATGGCTCGAAAATATTATTGTTATTCTTTGTTTCTGGAGAATTTGGAAGGCTAATGTTAGTGTTGCTATGACGACAACACACTTGTTATCCCGGTGCAAGGGTTGTTTGTAAGCACGGAGGTAGCACAAAAGAATTAGTTCCAACAAATCATTCTGACAGCGAAATCAATAAGGTGTCTTGGAAATGTGAAATGTGTCTTTATTTTTTTTTCCGTGTCGGTGTAAACAGTGCAATATTACCCGCAAAAGGTGACAGGTCCCAATGCATACGTGTCCCCACTTTGATGAAGAATAATTTGATGTCTACTCTTTGATGACTTTGTAAAGCTAATTATCTGGCAAAATATTACTTAAAGTGGATTTCAAATCATCAAGAAGTTTAGGTTTTGTGGGTTAGTGTCTAGTAATTAAATGAGCGATGATTTATGGTATTTTAGAACCAACAGGGAGACATTATTCTGTAGTATAATTTATGAGATTCATATATTGAGCTGTCAATACTTAAAGCTAACTCACAAGACATATTGGCACCTTAAACTAACATATGCAAGCTGTTAGCAAATTCAAACAAACAGTTGGGACTTTATGAGCTGTTGGTACTTTGAGGTAAATAACTTGAGGTTGTGGTACACACTTTTAGCTTAACAACAGAGCTGTTGGTTTTTGAGCTAATTTTTAAAACATCAGAGCTCTCAGTGCTTATAGATAACTCATTAGAGCTACCAGTACTTTGAGCTTACTAGTACTTATCAGAGCTCTCAGTACTTTGAGCTAACTCATCAGAGCTCTCAGTACTTTGAGCTAACTCTTCAGATCTCTCAGTACTTTGACCTTACTCATCAGAGCTCTCAGTACTTTGAGCTAACTCATCAGAGCTCTCAGTACTTTGGCCTTACTCATCAGAGCTCTCAGTACTTTGAGTTAACTCATCAGAGCTCTCAGTACTTTGAGCTTACTAGTACTCATCAGAGCTCTAAGTACTTTGACCTTACTCATCAGAGCTCTCAGTACTTTGAGCTAACTTACCTGAGCTGCTGTGACACTAGATTTACTGAACTGGACTTACTCTGAGTTAACTCACATGAGTTGTTGGAACTTAAGGCTAGGTGATCAGAGCTGTTGGTACTGGTACTTTGAGCAAACTCAACTGAGTGCTGTCAGTACTTTTAGGTGAACTTTACTGTTATGACTCTGAGTAAACGTGAGCTGATGGTTATTTTAAAGAACTCAAATGAACTTCTGGAGCTTTGAGGCTATCAAACTAAAGCAGTTGGGATTATGAGCTAACTTTGAGCTAATTCACATGAGTTGATGGTAATTTGGGTTAATTGAGTTAATCAATGAATTCATTGAACTTACTCCTGTAAGCAGTACATATTTTGAGTTAATTTCACCAAAGCTGTTTTGTCTTTAAGTAATTCACACAAGTTGCTGTAAATTTTGTTTAACTCATCTGAGCTGACAGTACATTGAGCTATTACTCCTCTGTGCTGTCGTTACATTGAGTTCACTCATCTGAACTGTTAGTACTTTGAGCCAACTCACCTGAGCTGACAGTATTTTGAGCTTACTCATCTGCACAACTGTGAAACTTAGGTTACTCTCCTTAACGGTTAACTTCAGCTTACACTTACTTACCTGAGCTTTGCGACTTTGACTTTAGGCTTAGTGAGTATGAGCTTACACACCTGAGTTGTAGTGGTTTGAGTTACTCACCTGAGCTGTCAGGACTAGGGGTCCGAAGCCAGGCATTTTTGTCTTTCGTTTGTTGCTTTAGAAATTGTGCTGTGGCTTCCGATTCATTATTCTCTGTGGACGTTGTTACAGGACTCCTGATGATTGGCAGGGTTTTAGACCTCTGTAGCTCACGGCCAGCCGCTTTTCTGTGTGTCAATAGAAAGTGATACACTCAAATGTGGATACAGCACAAAAACAAAATGTTTTAAGTATGGTACTACATGTATAAGCTTTTCATCTGAGATTTCACTACACAGACCTAACTTTGTTAGCTTATCTGACTGACTTAATTTTCGTTTAGTCAATTGAACTGTCTGTCTTGCATAACAGAACAAAAATTCAATGAGTTCTTTCCGCACTTTGAGCTTAAGATTAACTTAATTACCTGAGCTACTGGTACTGACTAATTTACTTTAACATGACTCACTTTACAATGACTTACTTATTAAATAATTACTTTAAGTTAACTTGCTTTAAGCTGACTTAAACTTAACTTAATCACCGTAGCTACTGGTACTTACTGACTTAACTTAGCTTTCAATATGTTAAGTTGACTTAAGCTTGATGCATCACATGAGATACTGGTACTTGTTGACTTAAACTTTACTTATCAATGTTTTAAGTTGACTTTTTTATACTGACTTTAATTCAACTTAGCTATGAATCATTTAAGTCGACTTATTTTTTACTGACTTTAATTTAGACTAAAATCAATATTTAAAGTCGACTTATTTTATACTGACTTTAATTTAACTTAGCTATCAATCATTTAAGTCAACTTATTTTATACTGACTTTAATTTAAACTAAAATCAATATTTAAAGTCGACTTATTTTATACTGACTTTAATTCAACTTAGCTATCAATCATTTAAGTCGACTTATTTGATACTGACTTTAATTGAAACTAAAATCAATATTTAAAGTCGACTTATTTTATACTGACTTTGACTTAACTTAAAATCAATATTTAAAGTCGACTTATTTTATACTGACTTTAATTTAACTTAAAATCAATATTTAAAGTCGACTTACTTGATGCTGACTTAAATTTAACTTAGCTGTCAATATTTGAAGCTGTCTTATACTTAACTCAGTCATCCGAGCTACTTGTACCTAATGACTTAAACTTAACTTAGCAATCAATATTTTCAGATGGCTTACTCGAAGAACAACTAAGTGGTTTAAATGTAACATGATTGCCTGATTGGCATATATGTCAAGCTATAAACTCAGTCTTGACCCTTTCTTCAGCACATGAAACACAAACAACAACTTAGTAGATGTTTTTTTTAATCAGTTATATTTCCTTTGTTACTTTTCTTTTCATTTCACCCTAATAATTTTGCATATACGAAAGCAGATAAAAAAAGTCATTTAAATTACTGAAAGATTTGTTTTCTATTCATTAACTCATTCATCCCTGAAGAAACATTTGAACTCTTCCAATTCAAAGGTTGGAAAAGTTCATTATGAAATTTCAGGGGTAAATGAGCTTATTTATTAGGAAAAAGTCATAAGTCCTGCAGAATGCTATCATGTACTTTTCTTTGTGTTCATACTAATATTACTATACTTGCAAATTAAAAAACATCAAAATATTTAGATGTTTCCAGGTTTAGTAGAAAACATTCTATACTGAAATCAATTCTTAAATGAAAATACAGTTACTGACTTTAATCAAAGTCAATGCAAACAATTGTGAACCCAAAGAGTATTGTATTAACCTCAATGAAAAATAATTGTCTGTACAAATGTATACAGATATATCCTTAACTCATTCACCCCTGAAATTTCATAATGGACTATTCCAACCTTTGAATTAGAAGAGTTCAAATGTATCTTCAGGGGTGAATGTGTTAAAGCTCAAAATTTGTATTGATATTCTTGATGATCTGAAGAGAAAATTAAGTGCGTAGATCATAAATGTTTTTTTCATGTGATGAAGGAACAAGGAGAGAGTCTAAGGGGAGCAGTTAGATATACCTTGTAAAGTCATAAGCTCATGTGGGTGGGCGGATTATGTTTGGTTAGACACTGTTTATCATGCATATTAACTCCTGACATTTCCTTACTGATGATAAATTCCTCTCGAGACATAATTAGTCCTTGTTCAGATTTATAGAGAGGTCGCAGCAAAGGAAATGACTGAATAGTGTTGTTTGTCAATTGGAAATCATAAACTGGAAAGAGAATCTTTTATATAACAAATTGACATAAGGATTGACAAAAGGGCAAAAGATTAGGTAACAGACAGTGGGTGAGTGTGAGAGTGAAAGATAATATGGTGGACAGATGATGGGAGAGAGTTAAGGGATGGAGAATAAGGCAGTTAACAGAGTGGGAGAGTGAGTGTGCTTGTGGATGGAGGATAAGACAGTGGACAAAGTGGGGAGAGTGAGTGAGCTTGAGGATGGAGGATAAGACAGTGGACAAAGTGGGGAGAGTGAGTGAGCTTGAGGATGGAGGATAAGACAGTGGACAAAGTGGGGAGAGTGAGTGAGCTTGAGGATGGAGGATAAGACAGTGGACAAAGTGTAGAGAGTGAGTGAGTTTGAGGATGGAGGATAAGACAGTGGACAAAGTGGGGAGAGTGAGTGAGCTTGAGGATGAAAGATAAGACAGTGGACAGAGGTGGAGAGTGAGTGAGCTTGAGGATGGAGTATAAGACAGTGGACAAAGTGGAGAGAGTGAGGGAGTTTGAGGATGGAGGATAAGACAGGGGACAAAGTGTGGAGAGTGAGTGAGCTTGAGGATGGAGTATAAGACAGTGGACAAAGTGGGGAGAGTAAGTGAGCCTGAGGATGGAAGATAAGACAGTGGACAAAGTGGGGAGAGTGAGTGAGCTTGAGGATGGAGGATAAGACAGTGGACCAAAGTGGGGAGAGTGAGTGAGCTTGAAGATGGAGGATAAGACAGTGGACAAAGTGGGAGAGTGAGTGAGCTTGAGGATGGAGGATAAGACAGTGGACAAAGTGGGGAGAGTAAGTGAGCCTGAGGATGGAAGATAAGACAGTGGACAAAGTGTGGAGAGTGAGTGAGTTTGAGGATGGAAGATAAGACAGTGGACAAAGTGGGGAGAGTGAGTGAGCTTGAGGATGAAAGATAAGACAGTGGACAGAGGTGGAGAGTGAGTGAGCTTGAGGATGGAGGATTAGACAGTGGACAAAGTGGGAGAGTGAGTGAGCCTGGGGATGGAAGATAAGACAGTGGACAGAGTGGGAGAGTGAGTGAGCTTGAAGATGGAAGATAAGACAGTGGACAGTGTTGGGAGAGTGAGTGAGCTTGAGGATGGAAGATAAGACAGTGAACAGAATGGGAAGAGTGAGTTAGCTTGAGGATGGAAGATAAGGTAGTGGACAAAGTGGGGAAAGTGAATGAGCTTGAGGATGGAAGATAAGGCAGTGGACAAAGAGGGGAGAGTGAGTGAGCTTGAGGGTGGAGGATAAGACAGTGGACAAAGTGGGAGAGTGAGTGAGCCTGAGGATGATAGATAAGACAGTGGACAGAGTGGGGGAGTGAGTGAGCTTGAGGATGGAAGATAAGACAGTGGACAGTGTTGGGAGAGTGAGTGAGCTTGAGGATGGAAGATAAGACAGTGAACAGAATGGGAAGAGTGAGTTAGCTTGAGGATGGAAGATAAGGTAGTGGACAAAGTGGGGAAAGTGAATGAGCTTGAGGATGGAAGATAAGGCAGTGGACAAAGAGGGGAGAGTGAGTGAGCTTGAGGGTGGAGGATAAGACAGTGGACAAAGTGGGAGAGTGAGTGAGCCTGAGGATGATAGATAAGACAGTGGACAGAGTGGGGGAGTGAGTGAGCTTGAGGATGGAAGATAAGACAGTGGACAGTGTTGGGAGAGTGAGTGAGCTTGAGGATGGAAGATAAGACAGTGAACAGAATGGGAAGAGTGAGTTAGCTTGAGGATGGAAGATAAGGTAGTGGACAAAGTGGGGAAAGTGAATGAGCTTGAGGATGGAAGATAAGGCAGTGGACAAAGAGGGGAGAGTGAGTGAGCTTGAGGGTGGAGGATAAGACAGTGGACAAAGTGGGAGAGTGAGTGAGCCTGAGGATGATAGATAAGACAGTGGACAGAGTGGGGGAGTGAGTGAGCTTGAGGATGGAAGATAAGACAGTGGACAGTGTTGGGAGAGTGAGTGAGCTTGAGGATGGAAGATAAGACAGTGAACAGAATGGGAAGAGTGAGTTAGCTTGAGGATGGAAGATAAGGTAGTGGACAAAGTGGGGAAAGTGAATGAGCTTGAGGATGGAAGATAAGGCAGTGGACAAAGAGGGGAGAGTGAGTGAGCTTGAGGGTGGAGGATAAGACAGTGGACAAAGTGGGAGAGTGAGTGAGCCTGAGGATGATAGATAAGACAGTGGACAGAGTGGGGGAGTGAGTGAGCTTGAGGATGGAAGATAAGACAGTGGACAGTGTTGGGAGAGTGAGTGAGCTTGAGGATGGAAGATAAGACAGTGAACAGAATGGGAAGAGTGAGTTAGCTTGAGGATGGAAGATAAGGTAGTGGACAAAGTGGGGAAAGTGAATGAGCTTGAGGATGGAAGATAAGGCAGTGGACAAAGAGGGGAGAGTGAGTGAGCTTGAGGGTGGAGGATAAGACAGTGGACAAAGTGGGAGAGTGAGTGAGCCTGAGGATGATAGATAAGACAGTGGACAGAGTGGGGGAGTGAGTGAGCTTGAGGATGGAAGATAAGACAGTGGACAGTGTTGGGANATGAACAGAGTGGGCAGAAAAAGAATACCTCACTTTACATATCAAAGGGTATAATATGCATTCATTGCCTTTGTGCTAGAAATAATGATACTCTGTTTCCCTGATATCAATAATGTTTCACAAGGGTGAGGCTTTAATGAATACCTATAATTAATCAAGGGGAAAAGAATATCATGTTTCCCTATAACAATTAAGGGCAATAAATATTTCATTATACAGTTGTAACACAAGATAAAACATTATCAGGTATACATTATTTTCATCAACTTCAGTTTGTTAGAACTCCGGGACGTGTCCTCTGACCAAAGATTTCTAGAAAGGCCCAAAATGAGAAAATGTGACCAAGGCACTCAAGCACAAGAGGGAAACACAACAATTTGTTTCCCCTGTCATGTCATTAACTCAAATTCATTTAGATACACTGTTACATATATATGAAGTATAGTAATAATTATCATTATATTATTATACATTTTACTGAAAATATAATGATATTATCATACTAGTTTTTGTAATTGTGACAACTGCAAGATAGGTCAAACCTAAAAGAATGCTACAAAAATGGTTTATCCCCACCTGGGAGTATAGTTACTGAGGTAAATTTGCCTGACAGGCTTCAAGAGATTGAAATATTTGTACATTGTACATGAATACATTTGTTTTTGTTCAAAAAATATATATCTCACAAAATACATGTCATTTATAATATTTTTTTTGATTTTAGCAATTGAAAATGAGAAATGAAAACAGTCAATTCTCTTGACTTCTTTGACTCCTATTATTTATGCTACACATGTTACTATGATCCTCTTACAAATGGAAACATTTAAATGTTTCTTACCTCTTCTTTCGTCGAAATGAGGTACGAATCCGGACCAGCACCGGAATACTTAAAAGGTATGTGCTCATATTATCTTATATTTGCATATCACAAAAAATTGCAATAAGTTCCATATCGGTCAATATTTTCCATAACAGTATTCGGTAGAAGACATTGCTACCATTTAGCCCAGTTGACACACCTTGGTATAGGGTACAGTATCTAGACTGCTGATATCACAGCAGGCTAGGGACACCACTAATCCAATTGGAAGCAAAAATGCCTGCCACTTCCATCCCTTGTTGAATGTTGAATGTTTATAATCATGGTCCAATTTTTCATCTCAGACAACAGCATGTAGACAAGTTGGTCGCCGTAAATGAGGTTTTATGTCTAAGTTGAATTTGACTGTCACAATAAATAAGACAGTTTGTGCCATACAAGAGTAGTATCTTGTTTGAAATTTGTCAGAGCAGGTTGGACCAATATATGACAGGTGAATGAGTCTATTTGTCACAGTGCAACAAAGTAGGTGACAGTTCAACAATGTAGGTCACAGTTCAACAATGTGTGTCACAGTTCAACAATGTAGGTCACAGCTTAAAACAACATACACACAGTTCAACAAAGTAGGTCACAGTTCAACAATGTAGGTCACAGTTTAACAATGTAGGTCACAGTTCAACAAAGTAGGTCACAGTTCAACAATGTAGGTCACAGTTTAACAATGTATGTCACAGTTCAACAATGTAGGTCACAGTTCAACAATGTAGGTCACAGCTTAAACAATGTAGGTCACAGTTCAACAATGTAGGTCACAGTTCAACAATGTAGGTCACAGTTCAACAATGTAGGTCACAGCTTAAAACAACATACACACAGTTCAACAAAGTAGGTCACAGTTTAACAATGTAGGTCACAGCTTAAACAAAGTTTGTCACAGTTCAACAACCTACGCACAGTTCACAAAAAAGATGGAAACTTTAGGTTGTCAAATTGAAGTGACTTTTGGTAAAATAAAATCAAGATTTACTGCCATTTAATACTAGTGAACTGTTTGTTTCATTTTAGGTTCACAACATTTTAAAGGAGGAGCACATACCATACATCTGGGAGGTTAATGTGGAACACACTGAACTTTGTAGTAATGAACTATGGGCAATTGTCAAGGTCATAGTAGAAAGTTATGGATGAAAGTCAAGGTCAGCAGAGCTATGAACATCAGTCAAGGTCATAGTAGATAGCTATTGGCTACAATCAAGGTCACGGTAGAGAGCTTTGGGTATTGGTCAAGGTAATAGTTAAGAACTATGGACAACAGTAAATGTCATAGTAGGGAGCTATGAGTAAAAGTCAAGGTCAACAGAGATCTATGGACAATAGTCAAGGTTATATTTGGGAGCTATGGACATCAGTTGAGGTCATGATACAGAGACGGACTAAAGTCAGGTCATACAAGAGAATAATGGGCTTTACTCAAGGTCAGCAGAGTGCTATAGGCTGTAGTGTCAAGTTCGAAGTAGAGAGCTTAAAGGGCAAAGGTCAATGTCACGGTAGAAAGTGATGGACATCAATAAAGGTCCCAGCTAGTAGGAAGCTATGGAATGAAGTCAATGCTGCCAGTAGTATAGAATCAGACAATGGGGGAAACATGCCATATTTAAACAATGTCACTATAGTAGAAAATCTCACTACAGAGAAAACTATTACACTCTATATGGTCCTGGTCATAGCTGACCATCACCAACACACGCTGGTCCCTGCTTCAGCAACTTCATATACCGGCAGTACAAGATCCAATAGAAATGAAAAAAGCAGTACTCAATCACAAACCAAATACTACCAATTATGGAGAAAGGTTCATCCAGGTTTTGTAGAAAGTCTATTAAGCACTGTCAGTTAAATACAAGAAGAAAATTTCGGCTTAAATCCAGTTTTGGGAAGATGCCGTGTATATTTCCAGTATGTAAGTAGTTAAAAGGGAATGTGGAACACAGTCGGTCACAACTTAAGTACTGCTGGGAACACAGCATTGACTGTAAGCTTCCAGGAAAGTCTGGATGTTGTCGGCCAGAGATGTGGTACAAAGTTGTCATGGTTATCGAAAAGCTTGCTGGTGTTGTAGCAGTTTGTGACTATATACACCTCGGCTGACCTGGAGTGAAGGTAGGAAGGACACTGATCATCATAGCGTTGGTCCATTGCTACAGTCCCACACTGTCATCAACACAAACAGCCTCCGACAAGTGTTAAACAAGTGTCTCACCGCGTTATCACCGAGTCGTACCGTAGACAAGTCGTGTACAGTGACTGGTAATCTCCTCTTTACGCTCACACAGGCACACACCAAATTATTGATCTTACTTTATTTACAAAACAATACTGTTCCCTTTTCATCTTGGTTGGCTGATCTCAGTCAATAACTACTACTGTTTAAACAATGAACTACAGCTCTGCAGCAAAACAAAAAAATCTTGGCACAGAATTGAACTGGGAATAAAACGGAACAAATTTACATGGAATAGAAGAGATTTTTTTTTTTTTTTCTTATTTCGCAAAACATACACAATTTCTCTGCATCTTTTTCAGTAGGTCTAGGGAAATAAATACTATTGACTATACCATGTACTACAGTATTTCAGATGCAGACAGAGCAATAATTTACAAAACACAACCAGGCGAAAAAAGGAATCGAATAAAGAATTTTAGAAATAATATCCTATACAAAACAATACTGTTTCTAATTCATTTTGCTTTTGTGGGCCTGTCAATAAAAAGACATTGGTCGTGCGTACGATATACTCCCAACACATAGCAGAACAGGAGTTTGGTACATACTCAACCAGAAGAAAAGCCGACCAAATACGGAATTGTAGAGATAGGGGCTACGCTTATCAGTACCGTTGGCTTTCTGCATTAGCTCAAGGCTATCTATATTTACCAGGAGCGTCTGGGACCACAGCTCAACATCCTGGAGGGGGAATTGTGCGTGGCATATAATATGGATTTAATAGAATTTTCCCCGAAGTGAATTAGACGTTTTTTTCTCCTAGGGATAGAACTGGAAGTGATACGATATTATTTAGCACAGTGATCATTTTAAGTAAGGACACCATTTGAATGGTCAATAAAATTTTTGATCACCTTTGATAAAATATTTCACTTTACTATTAACACTGGGACTTATTTACTTTAAAACCTGTTTAGGGCTTTTCACTATCACAAATTGCCTTGCCTTTTGCTCACGTCACGAGTTATAAACAGCCAAGGGTAAATTCATTTGATTTGATTTAGATCTATAGTGATTTGAAATATTTTAGATACAGACAAATTGTATTATGTTTTGAAACAGAATTTTGACATGAGATCACAATACGTGTTTGTGTCCTTGGTAGGAACGTTATTTAAAATATTAGGTTTTACCGTACCTCTGTACATTACGGCTTTAATATAGCGATTCCGACATAAAATGTATGTAAATATGACATCATCATCATCATCATCATCATCATCCTCAGTGTGCGTGGTCGTAATTGTGACGTAATTAGAGAAACAAACAAGCAATATCATATTTCATGATCAGCTGCTGTCATTTCATATATAGCTGAGAAATCGTTCTTTATTACTTAATAATTAACTTTTTTTATCATATGCCTCATGTGTGAATATTTGTAGGAGAAAGGTCGATTCCACCCCCAGATTATAAAATACTCCTAACATATCGAGGAAATAAAACCATCCTTCATATGCACATGGGAAAATCCGTTATTATTTGTCTTCGTCTGCATATAGGATACACCGACACTTGTTCTTCCAGTCAGATTAATGCTTATCTTGCGTTTTAATGCTATAAGATTTCTCCGTCGCCAACGGACGGTGAAGCCACAGAGCTTTACGCTCACACACAACGATGATATGGCGTCTTTTTAGTGATTACGTAAAGGTTATTGCTGAGTATTGGGAAGCTATCGACGATAAATATACCATCGCTTCACTGAATTTTGTCAGAAAGTTATTTTTTTTGAGAAACATTTCTTCCTCTTAGGATAGATTTGTGCCACTGATGTGGGTTAAGTAATTAGAACCCACAGATATGAAGTGAACAGTGACAGATTGAAGTTGCATTTTCTTGAAGAAATTTTCCCTGAATTTAATTTTACCTTCTTATAAGTACAATTAGGCACCTATAACTTGATTAAGAACACCGTATTCATATCCTGGATTACAGCTGCAATTATTGGCTCTAATAGATAAAATTTTGGGCAAGGAATATATTTTAAGCTCTTCATCCAATAAAACCTTGATCTTACCCCCTTTGTTTAATTTGCCACCTCACTTAACTCATTCACCCTGAAGACACATTTGAACCCTTCCAATTTAAAGGTACGAATAGTTAATTATAAAACTTCAGGGGTGAATGAGTTAAGGGTCCCTGTCCCACTGCAGGCAAAACACTAGAGAGTTCCAATGTATTTTTTCATACATACAGTTACCTCCCTTTGATTTCATTTTGAATATAAATGCTGTGGGACTGGGCTAGTGTAGTAACTGTAATGAGGCGGTTAAGTGGTGCTGTAGATAGCGCGCTCGCCTTTCACCAAGGTGGCCTGGGTTTGATTCCCGGATTACATGTGAAAAATTATGGGGTCATCTGCCCATGGCAGTCATATGGGTTTTCTCCGGGTACTCCTGTTCCCTCCCACATCAAGACACCCTGAACGCTGAATACCTGGGCCAACAAGAGTGATTAATATCATCAATTGTAATAAGTTGTTTCGTAATTGTTGTAAACTAAATAAAGTTCATAATTTTGTGACAATGGTTGCTCATTTGTGACAACATAATAATTGGAGGTCAAGGGTTCAAATTCTGGTCTGACCCCATTACTTGTTTACAACTTAGAACACGGTTATTGTTTTTTGTTATTTCTTTCATCTTCATTATTTTTTCATAAAACTTTCCACAGGGCGTGGTTTTCTTGTCTGTAAAGCTATGGTAGAGAAAAGTATCCAGTTTTTAGCAGTGGCACACTCACTGAGACCCTTAATAATGTATGCTGCACTCATGATCAGCACTGCAATACACTAATATGTATTAGCCCATAGTTAGCCCATACTTTGCCTATGGGCTAACTAAAAATTCAATGTAAGGATTAAAAAAAATAAAAGATTATTTTTTTTAAATTTAAAATTAATCCTTTCAAGAAGCATGACTGAACAATATTGAATTATAAATGTCATTCATGAATAAGAGATGTTCATGTTTAGTGAAACCTCTCTAATCAGACATCTTCCAGTACCATTGATACCCAACCAAACCTGAACTTACTGACTTCTTGTGTAATAATTGACCATTTATTACTTGCAGGTGTCAGTCAGTTGTCAATGTATTGAATGAACTAATATTTTAATATTTTAATTCAGAATAGACAGCTTTTTTTTCGTAAAACACAGGTTTGATCAACATATGCATCTTAAAATATAACCTTACTTAAAAGATCTTCTCCTTTATTCAGATATCTGTATTATTAAAGATTCTTTTTAAACAGGTGATACTGCATACATATGTCTATAATATATGAACGTCTGCTTTACAAAAGTTTTAGATTACTCAGGGATCGCTCTGAGAACTATACACACAGAACATTTCCTGTAAAACCTCTCTGGGGAGAATCCCGGTCACCAAGTCTCTTGAATACCGTTAGTCACCCTAACCGAATCAGCAAGAAAACTCACACATGGGAGTAAGTTTGTCAATTCCTTACCAAGAATCGAGTCAAGTAACCCACCAAACACTGAAATTAAGAAGGATGCACGGCACACGAAGATTCATCTTCATATTCATCTTGTAGTTCGGATAAATCTCAATCTTTTTCACTTTCGATGGCATTAATTTCCACCAAACATCCCTCAGGGATTGTTGTGTGTACTTGTACCATTGACACAGGCATGCCTCCTCAACAGAAGAGGAAACATTCATCTGATTTAAGTTGTCACAGCTAATTCAAACTCATTTTTAACATGTCACTGATTGGAAAGCTTATAAATATAAATAAAACTAGAAAACAATACATACTGTCTACCCAATTCCTGTATATTCATCTATACTGTATGTAAAGTTAAATGAAAGTATATCTCATTACGCTGTATTTTACTTAAAGTATATATATATAGATAACCATCCCATAATGTTAAATATCACACTGGTTGATCCCGTTGATCCTGTAGACCCTTCTGATCTGATGATTCTTATAACACGATTCACCCCTAAAATTTCATAATGAACTATTCCAACCTTTGAATTGGAAGAGTTCAAATGTGCCTTCATGGGTGAGTGAGTTAAAAATGTTTTATCTTTTTATCCCCTTGATGCTATTTTATGTTGTTGACCATAAATCTTGTTGACCTCATCTACCATATTGACCCTAGGCCTGCATGTTGACCATTCACCATGTTGCCATATTCACCGGTACTGATGTAGGGGTTACTTTTAGTCCTGTTGACTGTACAAATGAAATTGGTGGCCATTTATATATCATTGACCCTGTTGTCATGACGACCAGTGACCCAGGTTATATTTCTGAACCTGTTAACTCATTCACCCCTGAAATTTCATAATGAACTGTTCCAACCTTTGAATTGGAAGAGTTCAAATGTGTCTTAAGGGGTCATAATGAAATTCTGCATATTATCATCATAGATCATCAAATGATAATGAAACAATGCATAGGTATGCATGGCAATTTCATTGTTAGAAAGGTAAAGTGATATTTTAAAACGAATTGTAACGAACCCATGAAATTGATACTTCCTGTTGTAGAAATGGACAACACCTGATATGCAAGCTAGACTTTGTAACATTTCACAGTATGGAGAACAGATCACAAATTAATTATCATATAGATTGGATAAATGCTTTGGGTGGACGGTTAAGAGAAAAATTGATAAAATTATATGAATTCACCACAATGGGCTGATAAATAATACATAGTGCTTTGATGTTGTGTCATAATAATTGCATGATTATGATAGTGCATTGATCAGGAAGGACATCAAATTGTACAATTTACTGTAGTTAGGTAAAAAGGTACTTAAAGACTCCACATGCTCCAAATCACAGCCATGTTTTAAACTCTAGCACTTAAAGTAGAGAGTCTGAGTGCTCTATTTTATCTCCAACATAGAAGAGTTCCAATTTGCTTTGCATTTCTCTGGGTTTGATTTTCACTAAACATCTCCACCACTTGGATTTGATCATCCAATTCTTTTATTTCAAAGCAGGGAGCTTACCTACTTGCACTGCTGCTCGAGATATTTGTTATCTTAATTAATACTTTTCTGCAACATTTCTGAAAAAAATATCAAAAAGTCTGAACTCCCTATAACAATCTGCGTCCCCTGAATGTCTAAGCATGAATAAATGAAGAAAATAATTTAACCCTAATTTAGTGGGGCCTACGGCCTTAATTAGCCGATATTGACTGATTAGCAAACTTTAAGGCTAATTTAACAGTGAATTGAATTGTTATGGCCTGTATACATTAGAAATACGGTGGACATAATTAATCAAATTCGAACAAAAACAATATGAACAGTAAGGGTATACATTGTACGACTTATTTCAAAAGTCGAAATGAGGGTAAAAGGTGAAATTAATGCCTGGCAAATATAACAGATTTTACAAGTGAAGGGATAAAGATTCAATGGGCGAAAATTTCCCAGTATATACAGTATGTCTATTACCCCATGTACAGTGAAATCTGTCTTCTAGACCACCTGTCTATAACAACCACCTAAAAATATCCAAGATTTTGTTTTCTCGTTTAAGATTTTTGTTGCTCTCTGTTGGCGGTATTTGTAGACAAGTTTCACTTAATACAATCTGTAGCATCGTAAATATCTTGTAAGAACTCCTGACCCTGTTTTAGACTCAGTGCCTCAAATGTCAGTGTTACAGTTGGCAAAATCAATTTTAAAGATTCAGGTCAAACATAAAATACCGGTTAAGGCCTTCTCATTGAGTTTGTTCTGATGGTAACTTAATGATACATTTGAGGACCGTTAATGGAATGTCACGCTCACAGAAACACATACATCAAAAACTCAACTTGATCCGATCTAATGCTGTTAGCTTAAAGAAAACAAGACTATCTTTTTCTTAAGATATACCGCAGACTCTGATGACACACAACAGTTTCTGTTGATATATATAATCTTGATGCTGACGATAGAAGCACAACTGCTGTTAGCTTGGCCTACTGAACAAATTGTCATAGGTTGAAATAGCTGTTACTTACTTATACTGTAGCCCTAATTATTGCAGTCTACCTTGCTGCACAAAGGTGTACCAGCATACTGGGAAGTAGTCTCGTTATAGACTGGCATCCTTTAAGGGGGATACATTGACTCTCAGGCCACATTAGTAGCCCAATTTAAGAAAACATGTATAAATGTTGCAGTCTACCAAGCTGTAAAATTGTTCACCAGCATACTGGAAAGTAATCCTGTAATAGACCGGTGTCCTTCCAGAGAGAAACATTGACTCTCAGGCTCAGTAGTAACCCAATGTAAGAAAATATGTGTAATTGTTGCAGTCTACCTAGCTGTACAAATGTGTCCCAGCATGCTGGGAAGTAATCCTGTAATAGACTGGCGTCCTTCCAGAGAGAGAGAGAGAGAGAGAGAGAGAAACATTGACTCTCAGGCTACAGCAGTAACACAACATTAGAAATGGTTTTCAAGATCCAGCTGTATGTTGTAGGAGGTTACTATATAGAGTCTGGATATAAAACTTTCGATTATTTTTCACTTTTACCTTTTTCCCTCTTGTATGTGTATCCTGATACACATCTTCTGTCTGAGTGGGCTGGCTATGTGTCGGTGGTGGGTTTCAGCTCTGTCATAGTAAAGGCTTTAAATTGGAATTGTTCTTCATAAATCTCCGTCGTGAGGAATAATGCTTCGACTTCTTGGTGTATTCGATCAAGCAATGGAGAAAAGTCTTTATAGACACTTGGTCTTAATAGACAGGTTGTATTTATACACAGGTAGTCTTTGTATACAGGTGATCTTTAAAGACAGTCTTTACGGACATAGTCTTTTTTGACAGGTGATCTTTATGGACAGGTGGTGTTTAAAGACATGTGGTCTTTATAGACAGGTGGTCGGGTGGTGCAGTAGGTAGTGCGCTAACCTTTCACAAAGAGACAGCCGAGATTCAATTCCCCGATCTGACTTGAAAAGGTATGGAGTCACCTGCCAGACCACATGGGTTTACTCCAGGTATTCCAGTTTCCTCCCACATTAAGACCCTGTGCACTCTAACATCCGACCCAAAAAGAGTGATTCATATTAGTTGATATAGAACATGTTTGTTGTAAAATAAATAAAGTTTATATAATTAGGTGGTCCTTATAGCAGGTGGTCCTTATAGACAGGTCAATATTATATAGAGAACATTGTTTTGGAAATTCTGTACTGGTTGTTTTAGCCTGGCAGTGGTCTTTCTAGCCAGGTAGCCTCTGCGGCTGGTTTATTCCCTGCAAACAGTTTTGTGTTTGGTCGATCCATCTATTGATTCATCCATGAATCAAAGTGTATCAATCCTCCGACCCATCCCTCCCTCCCACCATTACTTAGTTAGAATAGTCATTCATTTGCTGTCGGATCAATTCATCCTTTCAGACAAGTATTCCGTAAATAACACTGTACTTGTGGTCTCATCTTGTCCCTAGAGAAGTTAATATTTACAAATAAACACTAATGCAGTATTAACTGGGCATATCAAACCTATAATTTTTTATTATTCATCGTGATGTCAATCAACCATGTAATCCATTCAGCCACGAACCTCCGAGGTAAACGAGCATGATGGTGTATACAAACACCACCCGAGAAGAAAAAAAGTTGAAATCCTGAAAAAGATATCTATAAAACTGAAGGTATGGCCATGCACATCTCTTTATTATCACTCTATTTGATCATTTATACCCCAGAATCATTGTTTGTTGGATGTGAAATGTATGGAAATAGACCACTTCAAGTATATTTCATTCATTAAGATGTCAATGAGGTATGTAAATGATCCTTTTAGCTGTCTTTGAGGTAAAAGAGCAAGTAAATTCATTCTTTATTTCATGTTTTTTCTTTCATTTTTTCCATCTCTCTTTCATGTATAAAGAAATTATACACCCTCATTTTAACAACTATTTTTAGAAAAAAATATATATTTGTAATCGTGTAAAATTCCTTCAATTATTCATGCAAAAGAAAATAATAAAGTTTTAAATTCAATACTCTAATACTTTTTTTTTTGTATTTCGAAAAACGTCCATTCCTGTGATAATGGGTAATCTTATCAACTTATGAATATCATGTTTTTTAGATATTTTTTTTTTGTCGTAACTTGATACGCTTAATGTGACATCATTACTCGTCAATGAACGTCTTTATTTATATTCTTGTAGATGCCGGAATGCAGCAGTCATGCATCGACACTAGATTATACATTTCGGTGTGTAATAGATACCTCTATAAATCATTAAACTCGGCAGCAAATTGAAAATGAAGGGAATAAATTCACTGAATCGAAAAGGAATTTCTTAAGAAATAACTGAAGGATAAGAATTTCTCCATTTGTATAATTATGACTTATGAATTCCATATACATTACTGAATATTTTTTTATATTCTAATATTTGCTCCAATAAAAGTTCTCCCTATAATAGCCCCCCAAAAAAATCCCTTTTGCTTACATGTTAAAAATGTCAATTTGATTAGCAGTAAAGATGGGTTGTCTTATTAAGGGTCTGTCCATCTGCAATTTGCAAACCACAAGCGAGTTCCACTGTACTTTTTCATACAAACAGTAATCTCCCCTTAATTTCTTTTTGGTTATAACTGTAATTGGACTAGCGGGCCTTGGGACTACTGCCGATCAAGTATCGCAGATTTTGAGTGGCCATGTTGTGATCAAAGGTCTTGAGATCAAATCCCAATCTGACCCCTTTGTACTTTTACTGTTAGAGCATTATCACTATTTTTTGCTTGTTCATTTCTTTTTTCAATAATTCTGCAAAATATGTGCCTCTTTATAGAAATGATGTTTTTGAGCTATTGGCAAGCTGGTAAAAAAAATCATAGTTACAATTTTTGGCAGTGGTATCGGAATCTTCAAGTGGGAATATACTTATTATCTTAAAAGTTTTCTCAATCTCTTAAAGTAAGCATCCTCTGTTGCCATGACGACTACTCTTACTTGTGAAATAAGAAACACTCAAATTCTCCCTAGCGTTGTTACCCTTACTTATGCTGTAAGCATTCTTTGAAGTACTTACTTATGAAGTAAGCACCCTTTGTCAGCAGCCGTAGCCCACTCTGACCTAAAGTAAGTATCATAATTCATTCAAGTTCTCGCTATCATTTGTAACAGTCCCAGCGACACCTACTCCTTGTGGTAGGAGTTTAAAGTCAATTCTTATTATGACATTTTCTATTAGAAGTGTTTTTTTACATTCTTGTGGTAATATTGGCCACCAGCTTTACCTTCTCACTGATCGTAATCATGATCAATAAAAGGTATCTAATTATGTCTTTCTCCAGGAGATATGCACCAGGGGTTACTAAACATCAATTGCATATATTTTTTTGTAAGCAAGTAAATGTTTTATGTAAAATATTGCTAAAATGAATTGATGTATGCCGATATGCCCACACGTGTGTGTCATGTGTGATCAGATAATTCAAAGAAAACAAACAACAAAATACACATTTTACGTAGTTTCTTCTTGGTTTTTAATATCATTTTACATCAATGAAAAAAACCTCATAAGAAATATATTTTAAAACAAATATTCAGAGATCGATTTTCGGAGCATGAACATCGGTTTTTTCCCAAATTTTTTGGGTGCGCAAAATATTCGAGTAGAAGCTTTTTCCCCGATTTTCAGCCTCAAAAAGTACCTTAGCAAATTACACAGGTGCGCAAATTACATGGGTTTTTACGGTAAGTTNTAGCAAATTACACAGGTGCGCAAATTACATGGGTTTTTACGGTAAATTCTATCTGAGTGGACTATTTTAATGTAACTGAGCTCTTAGCTTAGTATATAAATCTATCTAAACCATTCCAGTCTACATTGTAATTATTTCAATATTTCAATGTGTTTTAGACTAAAAAGTCATACATAGTTTGGTTTGGTAGCTACCATATGCAATGTAGCCTTGTGTATACATATTTTCATCAGACAAATGTACATTAAAATAAAATTTAATACATGTACATGAAAATAAAATTTAATCAAAGGTTCTAATGAACTGTTAGTGAATATGTCAAATCTCTTATTCCACTGAGTTGTCTCCCTTCTGATAGAACTTACATTATTACCTGTCACAGGTCATAACCGCCAAGACTCCTGATTCTGGACCCTTAAATTAAGCATTCTCAATCTGTGAAATTGCTAAACTATTGCTATATTTCAAGATCTAATTATTTCATCTGAAAGAACAACTCCAAATATGCCATTTAAAGGGTTATTTTGTCTCCAGGGGATATATACACACATTTTATTTAGGTTTATATTTTTAGCATGCAGAGTCTCCCCTAGTATGACATGTACATACCTGAACATTGGTGTGTTAAAAAATCATTAGGTAAACAACAATATTGATTTGAAAGAGAATATAATGTTCTTTCCATGAGAACAAATTAATTTGTACCATACTGTAAATTATCATTATAATAGGCAGTTTCCTGAAATTATTATTATGATTATTTTTTTATTTTTTTTAATAGGGCAAAACCATGCAATTTCTTTCTAGAAAGCTGATATCAGGACAGCAGACAATAAAAAATCCAAATAAAAAATAAAAATTTACTTTAAAAATTAATGAATCATTTGTTTTGCTTTGCAAATTTAAAACCAATCAGATGCCTCTTTATATAATTTCCTCCAATCAAATTCCTTGATTCATTTCCCTGTAAATGATATTTGTGAATTTCATTTTCCTGTAATTGATCAATAAATCTCTGCCAATATAAGCTCATGATGAGAAAATCAATACATTTGTAGATTAAAATTTTCCCTTGCGTATATAACTGGAGTTGTCTCCCTTGGGCTGCAATTGCAAGTCAGAAAGTAAAAATCGGACAGGCAAGTCATTTTGAGTGATGATGAGTCGAGGATACATAAATATATTTGTAATTTCTTTATAGGAAAATCAATACTAAGTGCCATTTCATGTTTCTCGTAATAATAATGCAGAGTGTCAAATAATTATACCGAAATTCTGCTGATCCATCAACTAAAACAAATGGAATAATAATAATTATAGGCCTAATATGACACAAAATAGCATTTCATCTACATGATAATTAGTCTAAATGTATAGCATCATCTGCATAATACACTTTAAACCTCCTCAGTTGTAAAATCCCAGGGTGATACCTGCTCTTCAAACAGAAATTTAGTTATGAGCTCATTTGTAGCTTGGTTATACCAGTAAGTGAGTTCATTTCCCCGATGAGCCTGTTTGCCAGGAAACTATACCCAACTTAGTTTCACTACATTTCTCCCTAACCTTCAACAAAGTTTTAAATCCTTAGGATATACACGATCCTCTATTTTACTTTTATGGCTATATCTAGTTGAAGGCCATATAATAATAACTAGAACACTGACAGGTCAGTAAGAGCCCCGTCTTGTGGCAATATATCCCCCATAATCATCAAGAAGCAATCTGCCCATATAGCTGAGCTTGACGTTTGATGTTTGGACTTCAAAAAGAATCACAAGGAAGCTAAATATACATTGTACATGTACTATGATGTGAGTCTTGTTTCCTTCCACCTCCATATTTGCTGGCCTAACAGAAATGTAAATACCGATGCAATACTCATTTGTTAGCTTTGATTTGTTTTATTTCACCTTATATACCTCCTCCATCAAGAGCCAGGGTCAAAGACAGAGATCCACTTTGTCTTTGACCTTTGGACCCAAATGACCTTGACCATTCCCCCGGTGACCCTGATCTTTGGTCAGTTGACTTTTTCTTTAATTCCAACCAACTTTGCTTCTTAATATCATAACAAAATGTTCATCAGTGAAAATACAAAACTTGACCTTGACTCTTTGAACCCCGTAACCTGGACTTAAGGTCAGTTGACTCTGTGTTAAGTTCTGAACAATATTGCTTCATAATGTCATAACAAAATGTTCATCAAGGAAAAGGTACAAAAGGTAACCTTCACCTTTGACCCAGTGACCTTGACCTTTGGCCAATTGACTCCTTGTTTAATTCTGAGCTACATTGCTTCAAGTGTCATAGTGAAATGTTCACCAGTGAGAAGATACAATATTTAACCTTGACCTTTGACCCAATGACCTTGACCTTTGGTCAGTTGACTCCTTGTTTAATTCTGATCAACTTTGCTTCATCATATCATGGCAAAATGTTCAACAGTGAAAAGGTGCAAAATTTGACCTTGACCTTTGAATCTAATTACCTTAACCTTAAACCTTGACTTTTTACCTCAGTGTGTCTCTTTGTTTAATTCTGAACAACTTTGCTCCAAAATGTCATAGCGAAATGTTCACCAGTGAAAAGCTACAAAATTTGACCTTGACCCCTGACCCGATGACCTTGAACTTTGGTCAGTTGACTCCTTGTTTAATTCTGATCAACTTTGTTCCATAATGTCATAATAACATGTTCATCAGTGAAAATATGTAAAATTTGACCTTGACCTTTGAACTTAATGACCTTGACATTTGACCTTGACTTTTTATCTCAACGTGTATTTTTGTGAACTGAACATCTTGACCAAGTTTCATGTACATCGGTCAATAAATACCAAAGTTATCAGCCAGGAACAAAATTTGTGGACGGACGGACAGACAGACAGACAGACAGACAGACAGAGTGATTACTATAGGGCACCCGTATCTACGATACGGGGCCCTAATAATAATTTGAGGTTCTTGTATATACCGCTTTATCACACCCTAGTTCGTAGGTCATCTCAAAGCAGTTCACAAATTATTATCCATGGTTAAAGGGCCTTTGCAACCAGACAATATCTTGGGGAGCATATAGCTGGTGCTGCCATTTCTTCGCTTACAGCTAGCATTCAGCAATTCTAGCACTGCCCAACCACATACTCATTTACAGCTGAGTATACTGGAACAAGCGGATCAAAGTATCTTGCTCAAAGATATAACACGTGACTCGAACCCACAACCCTTTGGTCATGAGCCCGGCATCCTACCACTAGACTACTGCGCCTCCACATGTAAAAGGAGAGGACGACTCTAAACTGTAGACGGATGCTATACTGGAGTGGACAGGTGATCACGTGGGGCGATGTGCGGTTAGCCGGACCTATTGTCTTCTAGTCCAGGTGTCAAACAGAAAAAAATACTTGGTTTGAAAATATTGATTCCACAAAATATAATCCCAACGAATTTGTCCCAAAACAAAAACAACGAAATTTAACCCCAACGAAAATATATGCTTTTACAGTATACAAATAAACTACAGTGAACATTGTCACTGAATGTACACACCAAAGATTTTATTAGTTGATGACACATATAAAAGTACACAGGAAATTATGACACATTTGACAGATATCCAAGGATTGATGACATATACAATTGTATTTGAAGGTACACAGGAATTGATGACACCTCTGAAAGGTATCTAAGAATTGATGATGCATTTCAAAGGTACATAAGATCTAGTATAGATGACATATTTGAAGGTACCAGAGAACTGATGACACCTTTGAACAGTATGCAATAATTGATGACACCTCTGAAAGGTACCCAAGAATTGATTATGCATTTCAAAGGTACACAAGAATAGATGACATCTTTGAAGGTACTCAAAAACTGATGACACCTTTGACCTGTACCCAAGAACTGATGACACATTTCAAAGATACAGAAAAATAGACGCCACACCTTTGAAAGATTCCCAAGAATTGATGATGCATTTCAAAGGTACACAAGAATAGATGCCATTTTGAAGGTACCCAAGAACTGATGACACCTTTGAACAGTACCCAAGAACTGATGACACATTTCAAAGGTAAAGAAGTAAAGATAACATCTTTGAAAGATATGCAAGAATTGAAGATGCATTTTAAAGGCACACATGAATGCATGCACTAATTGTATGAAGTTATCATGATTCTTTGGAGTTAACGCCAATAGAAACAGGTTACAGATAGTTAACTCAAGCATTTATATTCCACACCTTTTACACGCATAGTGTATAGGAAGGGAGGCAATCCTTTTAAATTAGAAGATATCAGATTTTCCCAGTCAGATCCAACTAACATTTTGCTTAAATGCATTAAAAATAAATTTGTATCATTTTTTTTCTAGAGATGACTTCCTCTTCATGAGAAAAGTATAATTTATCACTTTTATAGCTAATGTTTTCTTTAACTCAGAGTGTGAAATATTATTATGCAGCATGATTTGTCTTTGTGTGATGCTTAATTCCCTCTTATAGAAATAATGTTTCAGATGGGAGAAATGAAATCCTGATAAGGTAGTTTTCTTTGATGCAAACAACTTGGGAAGATTAATTACAATTTATACGTAATCTCACGACCTTTTATTTCCTAATATAGTTATCTAGCTATCTATTTGAGAAAGCTTAGTAGATTATATTTGGGAACGAACTTGCTCTATGATACACATCAGAATATTTAGTGGATTCTGCGTCATCAGTAAAACGGATATTTGTGAAAGTAAAATCACGACATACCGCCGCAAATCTCAAAATACAGTAGGATTGTCCTCATTCTAATTCACCGAAAGAAATGACGATTTTAAGATGTTTTTGTGCTTTATCTTTGTCTCCCTGCCATAGATTGGTGATGCCAGAAACATTCAAAGTGAGGTGGAATCTCATTGACCTTTCGGGGTCAAGCTATTGCTTGTGACGTCATTAATGACCAATTTGACGACGGGTCAGGGTCACTCAGGGTCATTGACGTCATTAACAACTGCCATCTGGGCCTCATATGCAAATGAGAAAGTAGATGATATATCATGGTTATTGGTAATGCCATCACAAACTCTTTTGATTGACCAATCAGATGTCGTATTACATCTCAGATGCATTAGAATATAAATTTATCCCATTCAAAACAAGAGGCCCATGGGCCTTAACGGTCACCTGAGTCCTACAGTATTTATTTTTGTTGTTGAAATATGTACCAATTTGAGTAAAAAATAGTTAAGTATAATGTTAACTTAACTTTGTCAGGACCATGAGCTGATCATTCCTAGACCGATTTTAAGTGAGATCGGCCTATTAGAACTTG